>NW_008670771.1:96431-124724 GCF_000695815.1 Acanthisitta chloris
TACATTTTCCTATCAAAAAGTAATTATACACCAAGTTTTGATTCTGTTTAACTGCAGTAAATGTTACAATCTACTTGTTTTACTGATTTTCCTTTTGGGGAATCTGCCTACTAAATGAGTAAACTACATATTAAATACAATATTCTCAACCAAAAAGACAATACAAGGTGCACAAAACAGCAGTTTTGCAAACACGACTGACTCGAAAACTGAATTTTTGTATGCTCAATGGGAGAAAGCTAAGCTGAAATCAAATTAGTTTATTACCTTATAAAATTTTAAATTAGAAGTTTTAAACAACGAACAGTTAAATATTGTCAACATGCTATATCTCAAATCACAAGTACTGTTTAACCACTAGTCTCTCATTCTAAGTTAAGTGGGTCAATTAAAAACACACACCATAAAATGTTAAAGATTGTCAGGCTTTGACAAATGTATTTTTATCAAACAGTAGGCAAATTCAAACCAATGCACATCTTCAGTGGGGAGGAAAGAAAGAAAAAAAGAAAACACCACCAAAAAAGCCTGAAAAAACCCACACTTGTAAAAAATAGGGAAACGGATTAATCCCACATCATCCTCTAGCATATGGCTATGTCTTGGGCAAGAATCAAAATCCTTCCCATTTTAAAAATGGGCTACCAATTAATAAAAATATTCTTCCACAAGTAAAATATCATTTACAATGGCACTGACATTTGAAAAGGCAGGAAAAAAAAAAGGAATTACACATTTATGGGTAAATTTCTGGTTTGTTAAATCAAGCTTTATTGATAAAATGGAATTCAGAGTATTTTACTCGGAACAGCAGCAGACCCAGCCAGTCAGGATTGTAAAAATGCTGCAGACTCCTACTGGACGTAGAAAGCTGCTTGTTCGTGCTCAGTGATTAGTA
The DNA here is from genome assembly GCF_000695815.1 of Acanthisitta chloris. Classification (NCBI taxonomy): domain Eukaryota; kingdom Metazoa; phylum Chordata; class Aves; order Passeriformes; family Acanthisittidae; genus Acanthisitta; species Acanthisitta chloris. The sequence goes on from NW_008670771.1 coordinate 97,330, forward strand.
GTTTGAGGTGAGGGTTAATGGAAGAAGAGGTGCAAAGAATCAAGGCATGGTAACCCCGAGATTCGTACGCGGATGAACACGACACTATGGACAGGGCCTGACTGAACTCCCACTGAAGCCAAGATCACAAATCCCTTTAGCTCAAGGTGAGAGCAGGAGTGCATCCAAGGAAATGATATACTTTTGTTGCAGAATGTGCACTGCTCTTCAGTTATTTGTCCATTGCCAAGCAAATCCACACACTGTAATTTCTGGCCAGCTGCCCATGAGTTCAGCTTTCATATAAACCCAAAGGTTATCTTTACAGTTTTGTGCACCTCTTGAGCACCTAAGCTGGCTAGGCTGCTGCTCCTTGCAATCCAAAACCACAACATGAATTTAAAAGGGATATATATTGTTGCATCACACAAGCCAAAACAGTTCGTCTAACCTTTATAGTGATTTAAAGCAGTTCATAATTAAATATGAGCATTTTGTACAAAGACAATTGCACTTTACAAAAACAAAATCATACAACATAAATTGCTGGAGTCTGATTTACAACATGAATTATGGTTTGAAATCACGTTTACAGAAGTCTGTTTTACAAAAAAAGATCAGTTCCTGGGCTAGATGTCGTACTGCTGTAGTCACTCTCACCAACACATCATATTCCCTTCTTTAATTAAGGTTGAGGATGGATGTTAAGAAGGGTCACTGAGGTTGGGCTGCACTTTCATTTGCAGGATGAAACGTGAACTCCACAGCTAGATGAGCAGTTTTACCACATATCATCAGTTGAGGCAGAATCCTTAAAGAAAAAAGAAGGAACCCTTTAAAGTCTGGAGTGCCCAAGGTTACAGCAGTTTCTGGATAATCCAGACTGAAAAGGGTAAAGACTTAAATCATTTCAGGAGCTTTCTCTTTCCTTTCAGTTTGTTTTCCTTCCCCTTGCAGAAACAGCATTTAAGAAGTATCTAAATATCACATTCTTAATCAATGAAGCATCAGAACCAAGGCATTTCAAAATCTGACCAAGTGTTTTATCAATCCTCAAAATAATCTCCTAGGAACATGATTCAAAGGCATTCCCAGAGCAGTCAGAAGTAACACAAAATGGATACACTCAGTATACAGGTGTGATAAAAGAGCAGGATGTGCCTCATGCCATGTTATTATCATCACCATCTTTTGTGTTCTCAGCCCTCCCACACTGCATAGGAAGATACAGTCATCAGCTGACAACCTGTTATAGCTCATATCTATTTTAACACCTACAGTTTAAGGTCAGAGAACTGTAGTTTGGGCAACTGCAGGAAACCCAAATTTTGGATGGTAATAAAACCACAAGGGGAAAAAATATAAATGTATCTAACAAGACAAAATACTGGAAGTAGAGATATACCATGCTCTAAATCATAACTGCATGGCCACACTACATGGCATTACAACCACATATCTGGTACCTGAGTGCCTCTAAAATTTGGCCCATGTAGGCCCACAGGCAACAGTGGGTTTTGTGTAACTACCACAACCCTGAAAAATGCTTAACCAACTCCTGTTTTAACCAATGTTTAATTTCACTAAGTGTTTTTAAATTCCATTTGCCTTTGTGTCATGCCTATTCCCCTTTCCCTTGCTCAGACTGCTCTATATTCAGCTCTCTCCACCTGCCTCCTCACACCAGTGCACAGGTTAATGGCACAACTAAGTGTACCACAACTCTGGAGCTGAAGCAACAGCTAAATCAGTAGCAGAGACATCAGAGCAAACTGCTTCTGTGCAGCCACGTTGGTTGTTCCAGCATTACCTGCTCCCTTCCCCTAAGTAATTAAGGGCCACCACGGGCTTTAACAACAGGGTATCCTGGTGCTTCCACACCTACACTTCCCTATCATTACTAGACTGCAGGAGGTAGCAATATTACTCCTCTTTAAAAGCACTGCCTTACTGACTCCTTGGAGAGAAAAAGAGGCTAATTAAGTCTGTAGCAATGCCACACATCACAATTTCTTAGCACTGGAGTTCTGCACCCTTCATTCAAACTTGCACACAGAATCCATTACAAACCACAGGGAGGAACAGTTGGAACGGAGGTGTAGTAAAAACAACACAAACTGAAATTATCCTTTGCAAAAAGTACCACCTCCAGTTTTTTCTTGAAGACCAGAAGTAGCAAAGGAGAGCAATTATATGAAAGACCAAAATGGTTATTTCATGTGCAAGGATGAAGAATAAAAGCAGTATGACTAAAAATGCAGGAGCTGCTCGCCAGCTATTCCATATGCAAATTCCTGTATCCAAGTTGCCCACACCATCACAAAGCAAGGAAGCTTGTGCTGTACATTTGTAGGACAGCAACATACTACAGAATGTATTTTGAAGGTAAAGCATCCTCTTTCAGCCACTATTTAGGAATTTTAATGCTATAAATAGAACAAAGACTTCCAATGAAACTAGTGCCCAGTTACAATCCAACACACAATTCCTTGGCTGCATTTTACTTATGGCACATCTAAGCATTACAGCAAAGTAATTTTTGCTGATAGGTAAAGGATCAGTTTGATTACTTTATCACACTTTCGATGACTGTTGTTTCCAGTGATGAAACTGCAACTGGGATCAAACTTCAGCTGGGATCACTGTTCATATTCCAGAGGTTCTTTGGTCAGTTTTTCCCCCCCCCCACTGACAGTGGATTTATGTCAGTCTCATCACTGACATGCAAGAACCCAAACTGTCTGCTTGCTGTAAGATGTTCTATGCTTAAGAACAAAAGTGCTTATGTAGTCCATTTGGTAAACTAAAATATTCTTAAGGCAGATAATTACTAATATATATAACATTTAAGTATAGCCTTTTTCTTCTTGGTATTTGGAGGGAAAAAAGTCTCCCATAAAGAGGTGGAAAAAAACCCCACATGACTGCTTCCACCATTTAGCAGCATTTGGAAACCCAGGCAGGATTCAAATAATGAAATTCCAGAGGACAAATGAATCAACCATACAGGAGTTTTGAGACTATGATCAGCAAAAGGCAGCAGAACACAATTATGAAACAAAGTCCAAAGAGCACAATGTTTCTCCTCCTTTCTTGGGGGAAGAGATCTTTAACAAGAACTAGCAATGTATTTCTTCACAAAACAGCTAAAATCACTGGGGTGGGGGGAAAGACAAGGGAAGAGATACTTACAGCATCATCATTCCTGTAGGGGTTCAGTCTGTTATAAACGGCTTCGATCACACTCCGTCTAGAGCAAAAACAAAACCCACAAGATTTTAAGGTTGTGTCTTTAAGTCAAATTCCCCAAGTACAATTTCAACTTACAATGCAAGCTTTGAAAGAGTTAAAAATCACAGACCCATATTTACTGCAAGCTAGCACTAAGTGCCATTAAATATCCCATATCCTTTAAACTTTTAGGTTCTAGGAAAACAAGGCTGAGCATCCCTCAGAGTTCAGCAAGAGAAAAGCACAACCTGACAGAGAGATGAGGTGCTCAGTGCTAGGTCTCTTGACTTTGAAAATGGCAACAGAAAACTTGGTGAACATTGAATGCCTTGGTCATTTGTGTGCCTGAGGAACACTGCAGTAGTGCTTCATGTTTTATGGCACTTCCATAGGGGAACAGTGGTGGTTTATTTTCTGGATGCCCAAAAATCACATTCTGAAGTACATTTTTGTCTCTGTTACATTCTGAAATGTACTCTCCATGAGCAAACATGGAAAAATGAGTTCTGAAGCAATACCACTCTACAAGGGTATGTCCAATACTCTCCTGCAACTTTCCTAAAAAAATTAAACTGCAAATAGCAGCTTTGTGTTTTGTATCTACAGCCTGAGATGAATTTTGTCTGGAAAAAAAATATTGAAAAACTAATTAAAGCATCTTGGCAGTTTCTTCCTTTAAGACAAAAAAGGCTTAGCATATTTAAGATAGTTGTAATTAACTTTAGTCTCCAGGATTCTTGTTTTTTCCAATTACGATAAAAACTGCTAAGAAATAGACTGATAAAATATCAAGAGAAAAATTGCAATCAACATGCAAATGAACAACATAATTTTTATTTATCCCTTTTAGCATCAGGTGAAATGGTTTTCTTGAAAACTGATAGTAAATAACCAAAAACCCCAATGTGAGGCTGCAGGAAGAGAAAGCCTTTGCCTTTCACAGTGTATAAGGAAACAACTTTGGAGGAAGAGCAGGAAAGAAAGAGGGGAGCAAAAAACCAGGAATTACAGACTGGACTTAAAAAGCAATTTTTTTCCAGGTCTCCTCCTGCAGAGCCAGCTATGACGAAGCTGCAGACTGTGACTGTGATATAAACCAAAGTTCAAAGAACAGCCTTTAAACTGCTGATGAAGGCAATGCAGATCAATCACAAAGGAGTGCAACAGAAGATAAAAAAAGCAATGACAGGCTCTGTAATCATCCCATAACACTGAAAAGTCAGGAACTACCATGCATCATAGTGAATCTAGTGAATGATTGTACGGCATGGAAGAAGAGGTTGGATTTAGAGCAGCAAAATCAAGCGATTACACACAACATACACTGCATGTATGGACTGGAAAGTTTCCCTCATTTCTCAAGAAATAGGTATATTTGAGTCTAAATAAAGGCAGATTTCTTGAAAAGCATTATTTTCCTTCCAAACTGGCAACAGTGCTTTCAGCTAAGCTAATGTCCAATTAAATCCACATTTCTATCAATGCCTATTCAAACTGGCATCGCTGAGACGCAACACCCCACATTAGTCACTCACTTCAGCACTTCCTCACAACCATGATGCTACTACTAGCCAGAGGAGACTGAGAGAAGTCAATCTGTATGTGCCTTATTTCATGAGTAACTGACTCATTGATACCTCAGTACTACAGCAATACATCCTAAATAGATGCTGTTCTCCATAAAATTGCCCTCTCTTCTTTTCCTAGTCAAACAGTTCCTGTAGGAACAATTTAGTTTTGGAGAAGCCATCCTTAGTTAGCATTTTATAATTTATTTATCTATCATTTATTCCATTACATACCTAAAGCCCTCATGTTTTGGCCTAACAATACAAAAATCACACTCTGAAGGGTTACAAAGACTCTGTATCATATGTGCCCAATCCATTTTAGTATAGCAGAGGCTCCTGAACAATCTTTTGAACATGGTTTGGGGTGCAAACAAGCTAGGCACATTGCTTCCTTAAAGACTGAACACTGCAGAAGCTACAGAGCATCACCACTGAACTCTTCAGGACAAAGCCAGCTGGTAGAAAGGTGGGAATTTCACTTCCCAGTTTGCTTTTTTGATAGACTTCTATCTCATTTTCAGATTTGTCACAAGCAGAGAGATATGAAAGCAAACTTTTAAGCAATGACAGCAGACAAGACAAGAAAGCTGCCAAGCAAAACATTATATGCATATCACTTCTTGTCCAAGCACAGAACTACACATCCGAGTAAATATTAAGTCAGTGCATTATTTTTGCATGTTCAAATGTTACCTCCCCCCCACCCCGAAACCCCAGTTAATTACAGAAAACAGACACTCAGGCCACCCTTAAAAACCCTCATTCCTTCCCCAAACTAGTATGACATTTAATTTTCGTAGTGATTCAGAGTTAACTCTGTTCTTACGCTTGTCCTTTTCATTCAGAACAACTGAGTAATGAAAATCAGAGAGAACAGATCATCACCTTTTGTCCTGTACCCTTCTTCCCTCCCTCCCTTCCCACTTTTAAGAGTGGCCTTGCAGTTAAGTTTCGATTGAAATCAAAAACCACATGTACACTGAGATGAGAACTCACTTGCTTGCCAACTCACCCCCCGGCGGGAGGTTTGGGATGCTCTCAGTTGCTAACGTACGCATCACGTGGACTAAGTCTGGGACTCCTTCACCCTGCTTCTTTATGATCTCTGGGAATCAGAAGTACTTTTTTTGTAAGTGCAGTCCAAATTTAACTTCAAAAGATTGAAACACTCAGTTTTATATAAAGGCAGCTTAATATTTCATCATAATAATCATTAAAAAAAAAAGAAAAGAAGATGACAGACCACACTTGACATGGGAATTAAGTTTGGTTCTGTAAGAAATAGAACCTGTAACAGATTTGACAATGATACACTGCTGTTAACATGCACACTGGGTTTAGCAATACACAGCTACCTAAGTGGGAAAAAAAACACTTTAATGCCTTTCCTGCTACACATCAGATAGAACAGAAGATGTAATATCTTCCCACGAAATGCCCAGGGCACAGGGCAGATATTAACATCAGCTTTGTCGCTGCAACACAAGATAAAATATTATTGCCACCACAGAAAGCAAAATATCTTCAGGAAAAAAAAGGTTAGATACATTAAAAATACCTCCCATGGCTGTATGTGTATTGACAAATGTTTGTACCTCACTGCTCCACAGAAACATGCAAATTTTAAGTCCTATTACACACAAATTAAAAGCCAGGGACATCCCATCTTAGAGACAGTTCCATATTCAGCTCAGGGGATACTCAAATACTGGGCAGATATTTAAAGCTGATCCACTCCAGCTCCTGGGTGAAGAGAATCTGTACTGTAGCCACAGTCAGGTTTGCCAAGAAATTAATTCTTTAACTTTATTCTTAGGCCTGGCTGGTTGGTTTTGGGGTTTTTTTGGTTTGGTTGGGGCTTTTTTTGGTTTGCTTTTTTTCTTTTCTCAAGTCATAAGCACACAGTTTTATTTGCACTCAAGAGGTTTCAGACCACACCACCCTGAAGAGTCACACTCTAAGTATGGATTTTAAGAAACTTAGAAACTTAAAGAACAAGCATATTTTTTAAATGCATCTCATGGTTTTTCTGTAAACATGAGCCCTCAGAAATTGCAAAATATATGAATTATGAAGCCCTGGTGCTGTTGATCTTCAAGTGAATACTGCAACATCACACAGCAGTGTGTACATATGTGCATACCTACACATGCACATAGGTACAGGCACACTATCTTCATGTAATAAAGCATTTACACAGTTTGAAAGCAGTTGGAATTAATCAGTACCACTTCTGAAAAGCATTCAGCTTTTGCCCTAACTAATTCCAGAAGAACATACAAAGTTCCCATTTTACAGCTTGTGAGGTAATGCACACTGAAAGCTTTTAAAACCAACATGTAATTGAAAAAAATTAAAACCAACGATTGTGAATTACTTTTTGTGAATGTAATAGTTTTTCGGGGCCATGTGTGTTCACAAAAAGCATTAGCTCTATTTGGCAGTCAGGCTGTGAAAATTATTTGCAAGGTATAGTAGAAAACACTGTCTAGTCCTCAACCAGCATCAAACTCTGTAGCACAAAGCTTTAAGCTGTTGACTTCAAAACCTACATTTTAAATACATGACACCACACACCAGAGACACCTCAGAAACTTGCCATTTCCTCAAAAAAAATCTATAGCCAAGATTCATTTTACCATCTAATGTTTAGCAAATAAATAATCTAAGACTCTTAAATCTGAATAAGAAGCCAAGATCTCAGATTTGGTTTGCCAAGTTCCTTTATTGTGCAATTTTGAACATCTAGTATATGCTACATTGTGCTAGTGCTAAAGTTCTGCTGTACAAAAATAAGGAATTTATAGTTGGCCTATGCTACACAGTTTCACAACCTGTAACTGCAGTACATTGAACATACAGTCTCCACTAAATGAATACATTTATATTTTGATAGAACTATAGATACAGACTGAATGAACACTGAAGACACAACAAATGGAGTCGGTCTGCTAGCTGGGTTTAATTTATTGGAGTTATCTTGTTTCAATACACCTTCAGCCCTCCCCCCAGTCTTTAATTGATTTTAAACCTTCTACACATTTTCATGGCATCAAGTACTGGAAAAAAATGTGCTTAACAACCCTAAAATAAAGGACTCAAAAATGGGAATTCCACACAAAGTTTAAGAAACAGCCAGAGCTTTGTTTTTGTGAAAATAAGGGAAGGAACATGTAACAGCTAACTTAAAATGATTTACCTATATATAGGTATAAATATTGCAAAGTTTCTCTAGTATGGAATGCTTTTATGTAAAAAAAAAATGAGAACAGAGGAAAAAATAGCTTAGACAAGTTTCTTTTTAGAGTCAACACATCAATAACACATATTAGTGCAAATAATAGCAATACATTTTGGAATGACTGATTACTTCTACCATGAATTTCACAGGATATTTTAGGGGTAACATTGATTTATTGCAAGTAATGGCACAAAGATGCTTCTCCACACTTGCTGCTTCTTCCATTATTTATTGCAGCTAGCAATCTGGACCACAAACACATCAGAAGTAGGCAAAGGAGAGTCCTAGGTGACATAGTAAGTAGAAAACTTTCTATGTTTTCTAAAAATCTGAATCACCTCTCCTTATTCAAGATGACCATCAGTACTAAGCCCTATTCAGTCTTAAAATTTGCACTACTTTTGAACAGTATGAAGATATATTCTGGGCTGAGGGAATAAAATTACAACCAGAAGAAAATGCACATTAGTAAGCATCAAATCTCACTACTTGTTGGACTACACTGAGTACTGGAAGTGCATAAAAATACATAATATGCATTTTGACCAAGTTACCATTTTAATGAATTTTAACTTTAAATTGGTATTACAGATTAGTTAGATCATTCTATAACTACTCTTTATATTTTCTAGTTCCTTCAGCCAAAAATTAGGCTTTTGAAGTTAAGCACTGCCACTCTCACAGTACCCTAAGATAACAGCAAGCTTATTCACTGTAGGGTATAAAGTTACAGATGCTGCAGCAGTCCTACCTTAGTCAGTAAGGCATAAGGAAACAATTCAACTGCACAGGAATTAAGGTAAATGTAACAAACTTAATCAACTCCTGTTCTTGAAGTTCTGCTTTAGTTCAGCCTCTCAACTTCCTTCATGAGTAAGACCTAAAAGGTCAAATTCTGCACACAGCTGATACAAATGGCTGCTGGGTTGAGTAGTGTTCACTACATATTCATTCACTTAAATAATATCTTTGTGCAACAACAGGCAAAAGATTGGGGATAACTCTAAAAAAAGAAGCAAAGGCCCTTGAGGGGAAGTACAATATATTTCCTCAAGTTGTTCAGACATCATCCCATTAAATTAGTATTAAAGTGCTTTATAACTACATACAGAATCCTCCTGCCTCCTGATCACACTTTGCTGATTCCTGAAATTTTCTGTCTGCATAAATGCAAAGTACTGGCAGCCAAATCCACTGTATGTACCGTAATCACATGCAGGTCCAGTGTTTAGGTTCTTCCTCTATAGAATGAAGCAGCTGTACAAAAATGCCAGCTTTCCTCACTGCAATATTATTGGAGTACAATGAGGCTAGCTGAAGATGCAGCAGCTTTAACTTAAACATATTTTCCTATTCTAGGTCATGGTTTTGTCTGAACTCAGACAAAGCAGCTAAGATAAGGCAATATTTGCCAAAATGAGGAGAGTTAGCATGCTGTAAATTAACGTGTGAATTTACAGCATACTTGTTCTTCACCAAATCTGTGGGTGGGCACCCACAGCAAGCTCTTCCAGAGCCTGGTGAAAAACTGCTCTCTGCTTTGCCCCAGAGAAAGCCATGTGACACTTCTCTCATGCAGTGTGACTCTGCACTCGGATATTCCTGCTACGCTGTCACAAAGATTCACACTATCGCTTACTGTGCACCAACTTCTCCTCTCAGGCAAGTGTTAAGATTCAATCACAGAAATGTCTGCCTGGACATTTGTTCAGGGGCAGAACAGATGTAGTTTGCCAAGACCTTGTGAGTGAGGCCTTTGAAGTATGTGGTACTTTCTGAAGGAGCACCTACACAGGCTGTAAGTGCTTCAAAATTGCACATGAATTTGTCTGAACTCACAGTTCCTATGCAGGCAAAGTTCTCCGTGGAATTTCTGAGGCTGCACTGTGTTATCTTCAGGCAAGTTAAGGAGAGAAAAAAGTGCAAAATATACTCCTCTAACTTACTAATCACTGTTACCACAGTTGTGAAGAGCTCAGCCTATTGTGCCCTGTGTGCTATTAAGGATTCTTGGGAGTACACACACAAAACTAGACTAGTAACATATAGGTCTAGAGGAGTCCACTTCAAAAACAGACTTCACCTATGCAAATAGTGCATACAGCATGTCTTATGTTTCAGAAACAAACTCTAAGCTGTGGTTGGTTTTAAATACCAAAAGGCACTATAAATGCAGTTTATATGAGAAATTCTTCAAATCAATTTCAAATATCATTTTTACGCAATCCAAAAAGCCCAAGACTTGCAGTTTCACTTTAAAGTTGAAGAACTCCCAAAGCACAAATTTAAAGCAAAACTTTGAAGTTCCTATCAGAGTAAGATGAGTTCCCAGCTTTTGTTTGTCATGAATGCTTAAAGATTAGCTTTGACAAATTTCTGACTCCTTTCAAATAAGTAAACACGTTAGCCAGTGCTTAAAGATTACAGTAATCAAGTCATAGCCCTACCATAATTGGATAATAAAGTATTACAGCTAACTGATTGGTACTTAACTATATGGAAAAATGGCACTCAGATTACCATCTTCACAGACACTCTGCAAGATATTCTGATTATTTCACTTAACTCCATGGGACAGGAACCAGGATTTACTGATCTGAAGTGAGTGCTGTCAACAGACTCAGGAAGAACACTGAGCACAAATGAATTCTCTGCCATCCTGAATAATTTTCAGGGCCATAGGCTGCTGCACTCTCATAGCAGAGCTTTTTCAGGACATATATGAGTGCCTTTTCCAGTGCTACATAAAGATGGCCAACGGCACTTGAAGTTCTATTAAAAAGCCTGTGTATGTTAAGAGCTAAGTTGTTGGAAGGGGAAGGGGCTGTTTAGAAACAAAGTTACTTATTTTTTTTTAAATGATCCACCTTCTACTCTGCTTTCCAGGTACTTGTCCAACTCTGCCTCTCTTTTCACCGCCTCTGGCGATACCTTTGGTGCATTCGGAAAACAGATCAATATCACACTCATGTTGTCTCGACTTCCCTGGTGGAAAAGAAAAAATGATTTGAGAAATGTAGACACACCAGGCTAAAAACACATTTCACACACAGAAATTCACAAATCATATGGTACTAGAATCCAACTTTCACTACTACAGATTAACATTACCATTAGCTTCCCCTTACCCCTTACAGAATTCCACACCCATTCATTCGGTACAACTCTAAAGTCACTTTGTTCTTTCCTCTTTCATGGTCTGAAGACTACATGGAGCCAATTACAGACAGCCCATTGTCTCCTAAAAACTGACATTAGTAATGAGCAATGTGTAATTACAAAGTTGTGTTCCATCTTGTTTTAAGTACTATCCAATTGTTTTGGGCAAACAACTGAGTATTAGATGGGTGAACAAAACCATTACTGCTTAAAAGCTCCAAGCAGCAAAGGGCTGAATTCAGACACTGCTTCCACCTAAAAATCACAGCTATTAGGGTTTTTCCCCTGCTTTCTTTCAAAACAAGAAAAGTTACAAGTGAGAGAATTTGTCAGAAGACAGCTGGAATGTGCCCAGGCCTTTACAAAAATGCTCTTTGAAATGGAAACATTTAAAACCCAACTAGACAGAACCTCAATATTGAGCATGTTAATAAACAAACACATTCTGCTTATGCAAAGTAACTGAGCTTAGTTTACTTTCAGTACCCTGTGCTCTGTCTATGAACATACATTCATAGGCTTCACTTTTAATGCCAATTAAATCCACTGAAGTCAGCAAGATTAAACACAAGCCAGGGCTCAGAACAGGAGTATATGGGTGTATGGGGACGTGCTGACAGTTGGCTCCTGCAGAGCTTAAAGCATCCACAAGCCACTGCTCCTTTCCTGCTAATTGTTTTCAGGATTACCAGACACAAATTGCAAACAGAAATATAAGCATTATCAATCTGCCCAAGTGTTGGAAAGCAATTACATTTTTCCAAAAGGGAACTAATGATCCTGTTAGCCATGTGGCAGGAGCAGAGATGCTCTCTTGTCTCTTTAGAATCGAGAATGTTGGTTTGTTTACACTGTAAGTTCCAGCTTGACTTTGGAAAATTAAGTATCAAGCTCTGAAACTCGGTGCTTCACACCTCTTCTGTCACTGCTTAACTTCTTAATACAAAGTAGAAGTTATTGCAGGCAAAGTTACACAGATTTGTTAAGCAAAATGATCCCATCTCCTACTTGAGCTAGTTTGAGCTGTATCACACAACACTGAATGAGAAATATGGTAATTAGACCAAAATAAAAACTAAGTTAGGAATTCAGGTCTTCATATAGTCAAGAAAAAAATTTAAACTGCAAAATATGAAGTCAAGGTTCATTCACTCTGCATTTATCTTGGTGTAATTATGACAGCAATGTTACTACTATAACCCAAGAAAGGAAGGGAAGATTAGGAATGGAAAAAGTACTTTCGAGCCTGATTAAGTCTTAAGGCTTTGTAAAGTATGTTGTGAAACAGAAAAGGGCAGTTATGGTCCTTGGCTTGCCCAAAAATTCCCATCAGCTTCTAATTTCCCAGTGATCTGTACACGATTATAAACACTTCATTAACCAAAACCACCCAGAAAGCCATATTGTTTCTGTGGTGTGCTCATTCCCCCTCTATCACCATTTTTGTGGGAAACATGGTCATTACTGTCAAAGTCATGTTAACATAAACCATTGGATACTTATAGACTGGAATCACAACTTATTCTGAACTCGGTCATAAACTTCTAATAGTGAAAACACCCTTCTCTCGAGTCTGGCTACCTTGTACAAGCAGGTGTCAACTATCTCATTGCAAACTTTCTCAAGGTCATCAGTGACTTCAAGTCTGGATCTTACAAAGTCACACAGCTCTTCATTTCCCATAACATCCCAGATCCCGTCACAAGCCAGGATAATGAACTGATCGTCTTCTTCTGATCTCTCGATTTCATACACTTCAGGCTCGGGGGAGACCAGCTGTTCTGTAGGACCTTTCCCATGGACACATTTGTAATCGAAGTCCCCAAGTGCCCGTGAAACAGCCAGGGAGCCATTCACACGCTGGATCATTACAGAGCCACCTGCATTCTGTATACGCTCCTTCTCCAGTGGATTACTTGGTTTGTGATCCTGTGTGAAGAAGTGAACCTTCCTGTTTCGACAAAGCAAACCTCTCGAGTCTCCACAGTTGATGAAGTATGTGTGTTGGGGGGAAATCATGACACCCACAGCTGTTGACCCACTTCTGTCTGCGCCATGTTTCTTCTCGGAGATGACTCTCATGTGTTCATCAATTTGCAGAAAACCTGTTCTGATGCCGCTCTTTACACTTTCCACAGATGGTGGCCCATCTGGCCCTTTAAAATCCTGGTTGCTCGTGATGTGATCTAATAAATGCTCACAGCAGTACTTGGCAACCTGTGATCCAGCGTGCCCATCGTACACAGCAAAAAATGACCATCCATCAAGTCCGTTTGGCAAACCAATCACGGCCGTGTGCGCGTCCTCCATTTCCACTCGCCAGCCTTGCATACTGCTCAGGCCATAACGGAGCCCATTCCCTTGCCCCTGGGCATTATGCTTCTCCATCTTTGGCTTGTCTAAAAATGCTCCCATGATGACCTTCCTTCAATTCTACAAAGAAGAAAAAAAACAAAAGGATCATTAAGGTTATTTCTTAAATATCTCTTGTTTCAAAAATCCTACTGGAAGCTATTAAAGAACAGCACAAATGATGCTGACAAAAATACAGAGCTATACAGCTGATTTTTCTGTGCCTCAAATCAAATCTGCATTGCTTTCATCTGATTTAAACAAGGACACTACTACTAGCTGAACTGCACTTGTCATATTTCTGTATTTTCAGCTGTTTTACTTGAAAAATTTATATTCCACTATCATTCATGGTTCTGACAAAAGCCTCTAATACAAGTACGTATGAAATCAGTTTGGAAGAGGACTTGTTAGCTGGCACACATCTGAATGGCTGTTCCCTGCGATTACTGAGCCATGAAAGAGTTCAATGTTTCCAGGACAGTGGCATTCCCTAGATCCTACCTGCTGGCCACGAAGTCCTGCCCACACTCTGCTTGTCTGACAGTGCTGGAGAAATGAAAGCAAACTGATTGGGTTTTCTTTTCGAGAGAAGGTTCAGGGAGTTTTGCTTTGAAACAGATAAATTATCTGAATGAACAAGACGCTGCCAGAGACTGCAGGGAGGAAAAAGCAACACTGGATAATCTAGGAGCAGGCCTGGGAAGGAACAGAGCAGCTGTCCCTTTAGGCAGCAGCAGCAGCAGCAGAAAGCCATTAGTTTGGCTCAGCCATCTTGTGAAAGCTCATCCTTAGATTTTCGGTTAAATTACGCAGCAAGCTCCTCACATGTCTGTGCTGCAGATTTACTTAAAACCTTAATGTATTCATGCTTCACTGAAAGACAACTGCCCCTGACAAGGCTGAGGAAATCTGTTTGGAAATAAAAGCACACGTATTGTAAATTCATGTGTGAATTAAGATCCAAGCCAGACCAATACGCTGCACACCCTGTCCTCCTCCACCTCCTCACTGGGATGTGATGCAGCAAATATTCATGCTTAGGAGAATCAGAATTAAACTGACTGGTTTATCTTCATGGCTTTCACACCCTAACCATCCAACCCACCCTTCTAATCCACATCAGTTTATTTGTGCATTCATTATATATATAAAAAAAAAAAAATTCATACAAAATAGGTCACACATTTTACATACTTGCAAATTATGCCCCGGGAAGCATCAAAGAGTCTGCGAATCACTGTTACACAATGCAGGTAATGGAAGTAGACTATGAGCTTTTCTGTTTGAACACAGTGGACAAAAATTAACTGTGAGAAGAGTCTCAAGCAGATTTTACCTGAGGCCCCAACTAAGCAGCTGCACTAGGAGAAAAATCAGTACACCAGGGGTTTTGGAAAATTTTTAACTTGACTGTGGAATATATTTGACCATTTTTTTAAGTGGTAACACTACTTTTTGATAACATGCTTTTACTGCAACACTGCATCAGCTATAAGTGACACTGTATATACCCAACAAATCTTTTCACAGAGTCTCTTCCAGCCATTATCAACCTTTCTAAAACATCTGTGTTAGAATAAACAGTCAAGAAATGTTTATATTTGATCTCACCACAACAGTGATTCAAATGTGAGGCACGGGGACTGGTTATACACTCCTTGGCTCACATGCCTTGCTAACAAAAACAAAACACATACTTGGGCTGTGTGGAGATGACAGCAGCAGTGCACCTCTGCTTCCCCTCACCACAGCCCTGCTCTGAAGTTCTGTCTCTTCTCAAGTGAACACACAATATTGATGCCTAAGCAAACTGTAACTAACCAACAAAACAAGAGTGTGCAATGTGTGTGTCTTGTGCCCCAAGCACATGCAAGAGGTTCACATTACTGCAGTTGCTAGGAAAAAAATACGACTTAGACTTTTTTATCTTCACATGCAACTCCAGTGAAGTCAGAGTGATCAAAATAATTACTGAATGCTGCTATAAATCACACGGGGAATTATTTTGCAGAATAATACTTTTTATTTATTCCATGACAGCAGGAAAGTTTAACACCTAACATTTTCTTACTGTCAAAGAGATCATAAAGCAGAATGCAGATATTGAATTATTTCACCTTAATTCAGAGCTCCAAAAGCAGAAACTGCCCTGGCAAATACCACATTTTTGGGAACTATTTGACAGCATTGCTGTGTTTAAAACAAAACAGAAAATCACTAAGAACAGCATACAGTTAAACTGACCACAAGCACTGTCAAAATTTGGACTGAAAAAAATAATTTCCTTCTAATCTCTGGCATTGCCAGGTACACAGCATTCAGAGTTTTGCTTTGTAAACTGTTTGTCCTGTTCAGCAGTTTGCCATGTAAACCCCACTTAAAAATACAGACAGACAGGCCCTATGAAGTTCTAACAACTCCTACAGAATTGCCAGCGCACTTCCAAATTTAACAAATCCACTCTCCATTTAAAAACCAAGTTGCCTTGTCCTTCCCCAGAAGGTAACCTGAAAGCTGGTGCTCTTCTAAATTAAGCCTTATAGGTGAGATCTTCACACCTGAGTCTCCAAAGGGTGTGAGTTACCCACCACGGATGTGAATATAACAGGCAGAAGGACAACCACAACGTCTGACAGAACAACTCCTTCAGCAGTTATTCACAGCCCATAGCATGCAACAGTCACCCTCTGAAAACTGCAACAACACGCTGCAGTTGTCTTCCCTGCAACACTCCAGCTAATCATACTTCCACCAAATGCCAGTCTAAACCTGCAGGAGTAGGCCAGGTTTTCAAAATCCTCACTGTATCCAAGGGGAAACCTTTGTTTCCCTGTGGAAAGGAGAAACATGCCAGGCCTTCAGTTGTTTTTTTCTAGAACTTTAATTCTCATTCAGAAACATTTAATATGACCAACCTGTGAATTCTTATGAACTGGAGGCAACCAGCTACTTCTCCCCCTCACCACTGTGTGTGGCTAAAACCTGAAGAATTTCAAGAGTCTTAATTATGGAAAAATAATCTGTTTGAAAAGTACACACACACAGGCTGATGTACAAAAGCTGTGCCTCCTTCCTACTGAGAATACCTTTTAGACCTGTTTATTGAGTCCATATCTACGGAAATATCTTTCACACATTGGTGTCTACCTAAATTACTAGTATGTTCTTCATTCTTTGATGAGGTGCTTTGTGCACTACAGTGATTAAGCTGGAATGACACCTTTGGCTGAGCATATAACTCCGTATGCAAATCTGATTAACCTATAGCAATGCAAGTGCCCAAGTCAGAGCATGACTTTGTTATATAAAACACTAGAGTCAGACCCAGACCAGTGTGCAGGCACCATGTGCAACAAAGCAACAGATCCTGAACATGGCTTAACTTAGCCCTCCCTTAGATTTCTTTAGTCCATATTCCTCAACAGGAGTCCTCATCTTATGACCTTTATTCTCCAAAAAATTCTGCTACCCTTCCCCTTCTTAACCTAGGCATTTCCACAATCATGTTAGAAAACTGCAGTCTCTTAGCAGGAGACAGAAACAGCCCTCTCCTCTGCAAGTCCAACTTTCAGGATGCTTGAATCATGGAATCACCAAGGTTGGAAGAGATTTTTAAGACCATCAAACCCAACCATCAACCTAGCACTACCATTGTAACCCTTAATGATGCACATGTGTACTAAAGGAGACAATTCCTCCTATTAAAGGCAAAGTAAGAGAAAATGCACTTTAATCATGAAGTACTGTAATGGTGGTGCTTTGTTAAAAGATCGGAGATGCAATATTTTCCTCAGAAATGGCAACTCTAACATCTTCTGGCACCACAACTGTCACAATGATTAGCCAAGCATACTTCAATTTTAATCTAAGATGATTCTTGGTTCCCCATCTCCTCATCAGTGACTTCCATTAGTTCTGAGTCCTAAAAAATAAGATCTCTCTGCAGCCAAAGTTCCTGGATTTTGGCTCTGAAGAACAGAGAGGCTGCTGAACAAAACTAGAAGTGAAAATGGGCCCCTATGAATAGAAACAAGTATAGAGGGGATGCATCTATGCATCCACAAGTGCATTTAAAGCCTGATTTCTTTTGAAGCCCTGATTTTGTGGAGGTCAAGCTGAAGGACAGCCTCTACAGCAAGTGCACAGAAAACTCCAGTTGCAGTTTGCAGACAGAAACGCAAAAATACTGTACCTAGGGCCTAGGAAAATCAACACAAGTAACGAGATCTTGGATAAAAAAACACAAGAGTGCCAAAACTCCAAGGAGTGCAGCACTAGTCCATAATGAATGGAGCATGCCAAAGAGTCAGTAGCTAAACTCCTTGAAAATAGATGCAACTGGAGAACAGAGTGGCAAAGAAAAAGAGGGTAATTAGTATACTGGACCATGGACAACCACGGACAACCACAGATACATCACTGGAATGCATGAAATCTCTTTGCCCCTTCATTTGTTCCTCAAATTGTGCTATCCAGGCAGCACAACTGTAATGCCTTCTGATACACAGGAAAATAAATTCTACTGTTTTGCTATTTGCTTATTCATTTGCTTGAAGGTTCAAATGAAGATAAGTCCTTCACAAAGGGCAGTTAATATAACTCCACATACCCCTGTAAAAATACTATTTATTTTTCCAAGGAATCTGGATAAAGATTTATTCGTTTTGTCCAAGAAAACTAACCACCCCCATCTGAAACTTGTATTTCAACAATATGTAAATGAATAATCCGTTTCAAACAATGTTCAAGTTGTATTCTTTCCACTAGGATAAGCTGCTTATATGAACCACACTGAAGTCACAGGCACTTGTTCTAACTAAGCTGAGAAATATCCCCATACTCCAATTTCCTGGAACAATTCTCTCAGTGACATTATACCCTGTGTGTTGTAATGAGCACCATAAAGAAAGATTACAACCTTTACTTGAACTACAGGGCACAGAGCAAGTCACCAAATTATACAGACTGCTACTGAATAGAAAAAGGGCATTTGTTCACTTCAGCTCCAGCCTGATCCATGGTACTTTTCCCTCTGCCTCAAGCAGGCTGGATGCAGTAGCCAGACAGCATGTAATTGGGCAAACGTGGAAATATTTTCAGAAGTTAGAGCCTGTTGAATGAAAAGCTGACAGCACATACTGGATGCCCCAAATCAATTAATCTTAACAAACAACATGTCAGAGATCATCCCAGGGATCGGAAAAAAAAAACACGCAGATGAGGAGACATAATTACACCACAGTCATGGGCTGAATGAAGTCATGAAAAAGCTTCTTGCCAATGAAACTATTTAAAAACTATTGGAGGCTATATGACTGAGTTCTGGCACTCACAGCTCAACAACATCAATAAAACACTAAAAAAATACAGTTGATGTTTCTGAATGTGCACTTTCAGACACAAGAATACATGGCCAGCTAGGAGATGTGTGCATGACAAAGAAGTAAAGGAAATAAAATACAGAAGTGGTGCTATTTGAATAAGCATGGATTAAAACACAATTTCCACAGCAGAACACTTGCTTCTTGGGGATGCAACCGTAGCCTATGTTACATTTCAGTAAGAGAACTGCAAAAGGAAGAGTGTAAGAAGAAAGTACCCATATGGGTAAGAAAATTTCCAGCATTACCCATTTTTTGCTCAGGACAGATGTAGGAGGTATGGCTTGTGGCAGACAAAGGGAACAGGAAAAGGCAGACAGCTGGAAATGTTAGTTTAAAGAACATATAGAGAAATACCAAAGCTCTCAGGAACAGACCTTCAGACAGGCAAGAACATCTGTATGTGGATGCAAATGAGACAGGGCAAAAAAACCAACCCAGAGTAAGCAAGTTAGTAACTCTGTGTATATAAGCGAAAGTATGAACTGTTCCAAACTTTCTCCACTTCCCTCTCTCCCTGTAATTAATATGCAGCAGTGATTACAATTATAGCTTCACACCACAGCAAAAAACACAGAATCACTGCACCTCTGGTACAGACAGCTACAAGCCCTGACCTCTTGGTCCACCTGTACTGCCATTTCACTGAGTTGGGTTGCTTTGAGAGCTGTTTTTTAAACATAACTTCTTTCCTGCTTAAAATCCCTTCTCCTTGCTAGGAGCTGACAGCCTTTCCCAATGCCTCCCTGAACTAAGCAGCAAAATATTTTATCCCACGTGGTGGGATATGGCAGAGCAGGTAGGATTTAGGGAGGATTATTAAGGCCTTCTGGAACACAGAAGGTAACCATTTCTAAGTCAACACCCTCCCTCCAAAAAGATGTTTCAGCTTCTTCTTAGAACATAATTTTCTGCTCCTACCTACCTACCTTTCCTGCAGACAACTAAACCTGTTCCAAGGTTAAACCAGAAGCTGCTATTCTCAATATGAATGTATTTTGGCTGAGGTTCAAACCCTCTCCAGAGGAGACATGTATAATCTGATTTTTGAAAGAGGAAGCCCTGGACACTGAAAAAGATAATTCACCTCTTAACAAACTGTTCCTGCAGAAATCTGAAAGATGGTGATGTAGTTTCAAGATTTCTTTATGGAGTTAATTTTGCAATATGGTCAGTCACCGAAGAAAATTAACTTCTTTGCAGAATCACTAGGATCACTGCTGGGAACAAAAAAATCACTACACTGATTCTGAGAGGAGGTTCAACTTGCACCCACAAGTACCAGTCACTAACCAGGACCCTAACATGACTGGCACCCTCAGAACACGATTAAGGGAGTATCTCTTGGTCCAGACAGAAATATTGCTTCTTTCTAAATATTTATACCATAAATTACAGATGGGAAGGCATTAAGGAAAAAACCACACTAGGCAGCAGTATCAAAGTATGAGCAACCCAATCACTATGAAAAACTATGTAGACAACCAAAATGGCATTAACAAGTACTATGAAAATCAATGAGCAGCTCTGCATAAATTCATATGTTACTGTCTGAACAGAATGAGAATGAAAACACCAAGGTCCTTGCTTGAAAGTATTAATAAGCAGAAAACATGCCCATGCTGGTGCTTAGTTCAGCACCTTTCTGGTTATACTTCATTTTCCAAAGATTTCTTACTTAGAAGTGATGGAAGATAAACAGAAGACACCCATTTCAGCCACAAAGCTTAGACAACTGCTTTGTTACTAGCACAGAAACTCCTGCAGACTCCAGCCAAAACTCAAAGTCCCATTGAAACAAGCACTGTAAAAAGGAACTGGAAGATCCAAGGAAGCTGCAGTGTATGTAGACAGAAGTCAGGAGAAAGAAAGGCACTGTTTCATTTTATGTATCAATGAGATGCAGTAAGATTCAAATTTTTTGAAAGAGCAAAGCAAACATGTGAATGTAACGATTCCAAGCAAACTGCTCATGACAGGAGTACACAGTGCTCCACAGCCACTCCAACAGAACTATGCACAGCAATAGCTTCACCAGAAAGAAAACATGGGTGAAAAGGAAACAGGGAACAACACCACAGAAGAATGGAGCTATAGTAAGTCTTAGAAGTCGAATTACAATTTTTTCCAGTATTTGTAATACCACGAGTGCTCTGCCACCACCATCTATCACCAGTACCCACACCCAGACATTGTGGGCTTAATTGAGAATTCTTACTTGAGCACAACCCACTTAAAGTCCAAGAATGTAACAGATTTGAACATCGCAAATGCTTCAAGCAACAGCTAAAACTCCCCTGTTCTTCCATTTTATTTTTGACCTCTTATTTACAGCCTGAAGCCTCAGCATCTTCATTCACTGTCAGTATTAGCAATCAAACAACATTTGCCATAAAAAAAAAAAAGTTCAAGATTCGTAGGGGAATGTTTTCTTCAGTGGAAGGATCACATAATTCCACTGTTATTTCTATGTCAGGAAAAACCCCAAACCCAACCAAACAAAAAGCATTTGCTTTGTTATCAAGTTCAGCTAACTCCACACAGAAAAGTCAAGACAATAGTGCAGTCCTGGCCTTGGTTGCCACTACCCACAGGAGGAAAGTGAAGATATTAGGGAAAAAGCCTCAAGACCAGGATGGTTTATTGGAACAGCCAGGACTGTTCAGGTTGTTCAAACACCACTGAGTGAAGTCAAGCTACAGCCAATTTATATTTGTCAGTGTTTTAGCTGAAGTGTTAAAATAAATCAGGAAAAAGATTCTACATGGAAAAAGGTCCCAATGGGATTATCTGAGACTCCAAAAACAAAAGTAGGCTTGAGTAACAATAATTAAAAAAACCTACAAAACAGCAAGTGCATTAACTGAACTACTCCTGAAATACAGAAAAAAAAAATTACTCACAGTCACACTCAGTTCAGAAAGTGCCACTTTTTTTTTTTTTTTACATAATTTGGTATTGTTGCCTGTAGTAATGTGTACAAATTCTTACAGAACCACATCATCCTGTCAGACTGTTTCACTGACAACCTCACCACAAGCATCTCAAATTTTAAGTTAATACAGTCCTATATACTTCAGGAAAGCTGAACACAAGGAATCATCCCACTATCTGCTCTTTAATTTTTTTGTCTCCAGTTTCTCACCTAAGACACTGCTCCTTCAAAAAAATAACTATTTCTAGCTTCCAAACTTCACATCTTCAACAAGCAGCATCAGAATCTGCTTATGATCTGTCTAATGAGCAATTTATTTATCAATATGAAAATATAAATCCCAAGTGAAAATAAAGTTTATACAGATCGTGCTTGGGAGTAAAATAAAAATAAACTCTTTAGAAAAAACACCACCACTATGTGTGTGCCCAGTGATTTGAAGATGTCTGCATGAAGGCCCCAAAATTTGTTGTTTAGTCGAGCACTCAATATTATGAAATAATACATAAGCAACTTCCCAGACCCTTCACTTTACATGAAAGTATTCGTGTGGTCCTAATCTCAGCAACATGACCACTGTTCTGGTGAGGATGTAGGAAAAGCAGTGCACAAGAGAGACTTCAAACCTGATGACTACACACAGGAATAAAATGGCAATAAAATAGGAAATGTTCCCAAGTGTACAGCTGTAACCTGGCTCTGCTTGCAAGGAAATGACATCAAAATGATGCCAGAAGCACATTAAGACCTGGAAGTCAAATCCTCAAAGCTTAGGAAAAGCTGGAGTTTGTTCATTTGTACATACACAGAGCTTTTATTTACAGAGCTGTTCTGCCCTCACGTCCCCAGCATTCCTATCTCATTGAAAGAACAAGGAGAGAGGATGACTGCTGCAATACAGCAGATTTTCCCCCCCAAGACTACATAAAAATATAAAAAAGAAGCTAAGGAAAAAAAATCCTACTGTTTTAGCCTTTGATGCAGACAGTACCTTTCAGGGCAGGAGGCTTTCCTCTGAGGAGTACACTGATCACCAGGTTCACTTCTATCCCTGTCAATGCACAGATGATTTGCCCATGGTGAACAGGGCAGTGAGTGCTCTCCTCAGTCCAAACCTGAGCTCATAACAGCTCTAAGCATTCTGGTCATTAAATGAGGACACTGTCAAATTCACCTGTTCTTCAAAATATAGAACAATGCTAATGGCAGCAGTGCCTAAGCTTACAGGGTCTTGCTCTGCAACCTCAGGATGGTTCCTTACAAGAACAGCAGTACTAGATTTCTAACAAGAGTCTGTCCAAATACTTACTATAACTGACTGGGGAAAACCAGAAAATTATTTATTGATAAAACCAGTTTTTGCTTCATGAAATTTTCCTACAATTTCATGCTAACTGCTTACCTGCCCACAATGTTCCACATTCTGCCGCCCTTTCCAAAGACTGGGTTTGACTTAACAGCTGGAGAATTCCTTAAACTCATCTCCAAACACAAAGAGCTCAGGCACAGTTTACACAGTTCTCATGGCTACTGCATTTTACGGTTATTTCTAAGTAAAAAATACCAGAGAACTTAATGGACAAATAGCTATGATATATGGTCAAGAAGAATACAGGCTTCAAACTCCAGATCACAAGTACAGTTGGCAGTTAAAATGAATTACACACATAGATACAGAAAACCCTTCAAGTTACAGCTGAGACCCAAACATTAGAGCACATTTCATCCTCTAGGTCACAATCCTGCAAGGCATTTAAGCATGAGAGCAACATCCCACATCTGAGTAGTCGCACATAATTCAGCTGCACGTGGCGTAGCAGCATAAGCACATTTAAGTGCTTTGCTTTATTTAAACTGCAGCTATCAGAATACAAGTCATATTACACTTGAGCTTCTTGGGTTTGCAGACTATTATCGTAGAAGACTTTAGAGACCTTTCCAATCTACTAAAATATTCTTACCTGAACTGAGAACTATAAAGTGGCTAATGTACTTTTGTCTCTCTGTGCAAACTATTTCCAATTCTCTACATTTCAATACTGAACCATGATTAGTCAGCTTTGGTTTTTCCTTTGGATCACTCTTAGATGCTCTTTTGCTAATGTACTGCTATGAAGTTTACCTTCTCAACAGCAGAAGTTACTTTACTGGAACTATCTGCAGATAAAGGAAGTTTTCATTCTGTTGCTTCAGTCACATATAAACACCTTTTGAGCCGAGCTGTTAAAAACTAAGCAACTGTTTCACATATTTATAAACTCACTGTTTTGAGACTTGAGTAGCAAGCTGGAATATCCATTAGCGAATTTGACTGGTACATGTGTTTAAACACAAACAGAAATTCAAAAACATAAAAGAAACTTGACAGAAGTCTGTAACTAACTTTGTGGTTTAACAGAGCAGAGTTCAGCAGACAGAAGTACAGAAACACAGCCCTTACAGCAGAGGTTTGACAGCAGTAACACTCTGTGGTTGCTAACCTCTACCCAGGAACAAAAATCAGTCTGCTCACTCCCAGGGTCTCACATTTGCTTTCTCCTCCGGCCCCTATTACAATTTCCTCGGTCTAAACATTCTTCCTAGTCTTAAGAGTCAAATGATTTACTCTAGCAACATTAAACCCTAATAAATGCTAAATTGTTCCCTCACAGACAGACAGCAACGTAAAGAAGCTACAAGTAGACTCTGTCTCCACTGTGAGCCACACTACATCACAGCTCAGACACATGAACCCGCCTTAAACAACATTTTTCAGCTGTGGCAAATGGAATGTACCTAAAATGTACATTTATGTACATTCCCTGGAGATTCTAAATATCCTAGGAGCACCAGCATTTTTTCAGGGATTACATACTGTATACACAGACTTGATGCTTTGCCATTTGCCATTCATTCAGTGAAGAGCACTGCAGTTATGTCAATTTTACAGGAGCTGATTTCTTGTCCTGGTGTTTTACACTAAAATTTGGATCTTTTGACTCAAACTACAGAGATCAGTAACAACTCGGCAACAAAGCAGTATTCCAAAACAGCTTAATTTTCAAAAGAACAAATGAGACTTCAGGTTGCAGCCTTAAAAAAAGTTACAGATGATACATCAGTGTTTAAAAAAACCCCAACATGAAGTGAAGTATGATTTATGAGAGGAGTGAGAACCACAAAGGGCTACATTGAATAGTAAGAATAAATGCTGTTTGGCTCAGGTTTAGCTATGATAAGCCACTATTGTCTTGACTTCACACACTGTCACTCTTCAAGTCTTGAAAATGTCTCTGGTTTGCAGAGACAAAATTAATACAATGATTTTACAGTACTTCCCATTCCAAAACTTGCTTATTTAACAGCACAACCTGCATCATTCCATCACTTAATTGCAACGCAGTTCTGCTTGGCCAATTACATAAGTGTTTTTTTTACATCAGAGCAGACCTGGACATGTAAAAATCAAGCCAATAGTAATGCCAATGTTTTAGTAAGAAATACGTTATTCTTCAATGACTTATATTTAGGTCATCTCGTGAGAGCAGATGCTTTATATTCCCTAGTTTCACTAAAGAGGAAAAGTGCAATGAGATCTCTTATTGACAGCTGCATTCAAAAACATACCAGTTACATAAGTTTGCAAATTATACTGTGCCAGAGTTAAATATCTAAGCATTTTAACGACAGTTCTCAAAATGCTATCTCAGCAAGAATGACTCAACTCCACTGCATAAGCTGCACTCCAGATAAGAAGCAACTAGCTTGATTTTATAGAAAAAAAACACCTTCAACCTTTTTTTAAACCTGCTTTAATTCAAATTGCTCTGAGTGAGTTCTGCTTGTTCGGACCTGCAAGCAGCACCAGTCACTTGGCATTTCCACCTCTCCTCCTCTTGATCTCCTATCTTGAGATACAAAAGTATCTCAAGCTTACCCACAGACAGTTAAGGAAATACTTGGAAAACAGCTTTCTGCTGTACCTCCAGGGGAGAGATTTAGCAGACAACCACCAACCAAAGCACTAAACTTGCAAACCAGAGCTAGGCCTTGCCTGTAGAGGAGAAAACATGGCTAAGCCAGAAGAGCGTGAGAGTACAGACCAGCTCTCTCCAGTCCAAGCTACATTTATCAGAGGGCCTTACCAGAGATCTCTGCGAGGAAAACATTAATAAAAGGCATGATGCATCAGCAAGTCTTTTACTCTGCACCCAGTCTAATATATGAAAGATAGACCCAGAAAGGCCTGGAAGAGAAAACTTCAGGAGCAGCTGTCCCTGGGGAAAATGCAGGTACACCAATCAAAACTGCTGTCCTTGAACACCTTCCCTTTGATAGCTGCTGCGACTGGATAGGTGAAATGCAAAACTTCCCTGACCCACGGGTTTTTTTTCTCCCTCCATCCTGTGTCTCTGTTGTTATTCATAGGAAAAGCTATGAATAGCAACAGAAGGGAAGCTATCAGAGAAGCAATGCGGGTAGAAATTGCACAATTCTTGGTTATTTGGCAACTCACTAAGAGTCCTGAGTAACTGCAGCCATCGAGCCTTAATTTCACTGGTACTTCACAAACTTCAGCCACCTAACCCCTGGAACACTATGTGCACAGGCTCCTATTGGTAAGTCATTTCCTAGAATCCCAACAGCTTGAGCCTCCACTTTATATTGATTCTGCTTACTCTGATCTTAAACATCATAATCCAAGGCAAATGTGCTACCTACCCACTGTTCTCAGGATATAAAACTGTTCTCTGCTTAGAAAAATAAAACTGAAACACTCCTCTGGATGACACACAGGATCTTAACATGTCAATGAACAGCATCTTCTCATCTGACAGAAGGCACAGCTCAAAAAAAAATGTAGTTCTTTCCAAGTACTACCGTAAACTTAAACATCAGTTTTGTTACAACAAAAAATTTTGCCATCCACATGGCAACGCTGAAACATTTTAATCGTGCTGAATAAATACAAACACATATCGAACAGATGTCTGCAAAAATCAATTCTCCTGAAACTATCAGCCTCCAGCCGGTCTTAAAGCTGTATCCTGTCTACCAGAACTCAATCTCACGTATAAAAAGGTTCTGCTCAGAACCTCTGGCATTTCACAGGCAAACCCCAAGCACCCAGCACATCACTGCCCAACTTTCCAAACCGGGAGAGCCTTTTCTTCCTCGGACTTTTACCACGCGCTCTATGACAGAGCACAGAACGTCTCGGCGCAACCTTCGCTCACGACATTGTTTTTCAAAGGCACCGAAATCTCTCCCCAAACTTTAAACGCCCGAAAGGCGTCGGCGAGGGAAAACCACTCGCTGCATCATCATGTCACTATTTGGGGAGCGCTGGATGCTCCGACCCTCGCCAGGGTGGAGTGGGAGCTATTTATAAAAACAGATGCGGGTTTTCTTTTTTTTCCCCCCACAGTGCCATGCCCCGAGCGTTTGGGTGGCGATGCGAGAAGAGGCTGTTTATAGCCTTTATTAAATGAACTCTGAGTCGGGCGAGGGAAGGAGGGGGCAGGGAGCAAAGCAACGACGCTGCTGCTACCTGAGCCAGGCCC
>NW_008670772.1:0-1382 GCF_000695815.1 Acanthisitta chloris
ACAGGAGCCACTGGGAGAGAGTGGCTAGTTAAGCAGTAGTATGGTTGTGGTTGGTGTATATGTCTGACAGGTGTTTTCAACTGTTTTGTGGAAGTGGGATAAGTATTTAGGTAGTATTGTCTTCCCTGCTTTATGGCTAAGGACAGTAGTTGCTGTCATGGTGTCTATAATGTACAGGGTTCTTTACAGAAGAACTAGTTGCAAGTATTTCCTCCTGTCAAGTTTTTGATTTTCTCTTTTTTTTCTATAGCACTTTGCAGTCTGGCTTCAGGGCAAAATATTTGGCAACTTTCATCTCAGATGGTGAGAATGCTCAAGGGTTTTCCCCAAACTATATCCTCTAACTTGAGGGAAATTGCAGTGCTAGTGGTTAACTGTACAATATACTTCTCAGTTAAGTGCAGATGTTAACCTTGGCTTAGGAGGTTTGCTGGAGGTAAATTTTGGTTTAGCAAGTCATTGGACTGGTACACCTACTCTAATTGGTCAATGGTTGACCCAAACATCCATCTGGTTTTCCAAAATGGAGGCTGACTGAATCTGCTTGCAGTGAAATACATGACTTACACCAAAGTCAGGATATCTTCTTCCTGGTGAAATTAAATGCACTTCTTTTTTGTCTGTTTGGAATTCTATATATGGTGAGCTGAATGTTATTTTGAGCCTTACTTGCAACAGCAAGCCTGGACCATGTGTGCTGTGGTAGACAATTCAGGGTCATCCAGAGTGTAGGAACTAAGTTTATAACTAGAGCAAGTGACTGGCCTTTGGTTTAGCCAACAGGTTGTTTCAGAGGTGGGAGGTATCTTGGGTTTGTGTAGTAGAGGGGGCTGCAGGAGTGGCTTTTGTGAGAAGCTGCTAGCAGCTTCCCTCATGTTTGACAGAGCCAATGCCATCCAACTCCAAGATGAATCTGCCACTGGCCAACACCAAGCCCATCTGGGACTGTGATAGCACCTCTGGGACAGCATATTTAAGAAGGGATAAAAAAAGACATGCAACAGCAAAAGTAGCCAGAGAGAGGAGCAAGAATATGTGAGCAAAACAGCCCTGTAGACACTCAGGTCAGTGAAGAAGGAGGGGTAGGAGGTGTTCCTGGCATCAGAGCAGAGATTCCTCTGCAGCCTGTGGGGAAGACCATAGTGAGGGATGCTGTCCCCCTGTGGCCTATGTAGGTCCACAGTGGAGCAGGTGGATGCCAGAAGGAGTCTGTGACCCCATGGAAAGCACACACTGAAGTAAGCTCCTGGCAGGACCTGTGGCCCCATGGAGAGAGGAGCCCATGATGGAGCAGGTTTGCTGGCAGGACTGGTGACCCCACCTCCTGGGGGAGGTACTCTATGCTGGAGCAGGGAAGGTGTGTGAGTTCTTCCCTGAAGAGG
>NW_008670772.1:1410-13083 GCF_000695815.1 Acanthisitta chloris
CCACAACCCCCATTCCCTGTCCCTCTGTGCTGCTGTGTTGAGCAGGAGGTAGAGAAAATTGGGAGTAAAATTAAGCCTTGGAAGAAAGGAGGAGTGAGGGGAAGAAGTTTTTAAGATTTAGTTTTTGTTTCTCATCATCCTACTCTAATTAGACTGGCAATAAATTTAACTTGTTCCTCCAAATCGTGTCTATATTGCCCATGACAGTAACTGATGAGTGATCTCTCCCTACCTTTATCTCAAACCATGAGTGTTTTGTTCTATTTTCTCTTCCCTGTTCAGCTGAAAAGGGGAGTGATAGAGTAGCTTTGGTGGGCACTTGGCATCCAGTCAGGGTCAACCCACCACAGGATATTTTCAGCCTTTCCTGTTGATATTTTTTGCATTTCTAATCTCTTACAGAGGAGAAGACTGGAACTTAAGCATTTCATCTTAGTTTCTCTGAGCTATTTGTTCAAAAGGCAACTTCTGATCAGTGATTAGTGCTTAAATAAGGTAGATTTGGGTGCTAATAACAGGCACCCAAAAAGCAAAAGTTATGACAAAACCTGTTTCCTCACTATTCTAAAGTATTAAAGCATGTTTAAAATGTGCAAAAATTTAATGTATGTCCATTATTAATGTAGCAAGTTCTAATACTTGCCTCAAACTATTGCATCAGCACTTGGACCATACACTTGAACTTTATTTTGTGGATTACTGACATGATGGGAAATAACTGGTGGTACATTCTGAGCTGAACTTTGGGAAGGAGTGCAGATTGAAGGTACTTCTTTCTTGGAGATGCTGAGCTTCTTGGTCCTGTTGTGAGCACAACAGCATTTGTGCTACTTGCAGCTCAGACTTTGTTCTGTGGCACTAGTATATTTTTGGATTTGGTGTCCATTCTGTGAGTTTTCAGGAAGATGCTGTGTTTTTGAAAATGCCCTTCTTGAAATTCATTGTATGAATGAGGGGCCAGAGATGGTGCGCTCTTATACAGTAGCTTCTCTGGTAGTTTGCAAGCAGGTATTGTATGAAATGAGGAGCAGACAGGAACTTCAAAATAAAACTACTTAAATAGAATTCTGTCTTGCTGTGCAGTTCATTCATACCTTGGTCATAGAAGGTGAGTTAAGCTGCAAAGGTCTAGCACTTAGCTGGGAACTGTAGAAGGCATTTACATTTTGTATGCAAAAAGCTACTTTGCAGGAGTACAAGATAAATGTGGTTACAGTGCAGGCAAGCTGCCAGCAGCCTGCAACAGACTGGTGTGTAACTGCAGAACATGCTTGTTATTAATAAAATAAAATCCTTTGTATGCTTTTTCTCATTCAAGGTAGATTTCCTTAGTATCTTAAGGAAATGACTCATCAGATGTTAGGTGCTGTACATGGGTTAACAGAAAGCATCTTAAGCAACTTTGTTGTTAACTGTGCTCACCAAACCAGCAGTGTTGCTAGACTTTGATTTTACTCCAAGACAGTCAGCTTCTGAAGCTCATGAGAAACATTGTGTTGTATTAGTAGCAATCCTCTTCCTCATCTTAAACATATTGGAAGCATCTATAACATATGATATAATCAGAACAGATTGTGACCCTCATACTTGCTGATTTGAATTGGATTCTTGCACAGTCCAGTTCTATCCAGTCACTTATAATTGTGTTCTTAGCAATCATGTATGATAATTATCTATAATCATGCTGTGTAGAAGAAAATTGTGCTCAATATGTAACTTCCCTCAAACAAATGACTATTCTAGTCAGTTGGTAATATTTCTTTTTGATAATGGGTGGAGAGAAATCTTGCCCATTTTTGTCCTACTAGGTTTATTTCTCTTCTGAAAATTATTTGTAAGGTATCTATGTTTCATTGGAAAGCTACTGAACTGACAGCTGAAGAAACACAGGAGGATGATGAGAAAGTTATGTGCCCTGGGCATATGATAGCTTAATCTGTTCATCCATGAGTGAAGAGGACAGTCCTGCAGGAATTTATCTATGGAGGCCTGTGTCTTTGGTAGTGTATGTAGACAGGATAATTCATCTTTGTTCATTAAATCAATGTGAGAATGCATTCTGAATAAGCTGGCATGACATCTGCTGTGATCTGGGTGTTTGACTCAGTAGTGGAATAATAGAATAATAGAATTGTTAAGGTTGGAAAAGACCTCTAAGATCGAGTCCAACCGTTAACCCAGCACTGCCAAGTCCACCACTAAACCATGCTCCTAAGTGCCACATCCACACTTTTTGGCTATCTCCAGAGATTGTGATTTCACTGCTTCCCTAAACAGCCTGTTTCAATGCCTGGTGACCCTTTCCTTGAAGAAATTTTCCATAATATCCAATCTAAACCTTCACTGGTACAACTTGAGGCTATTTGCTTTTGTCCTATCATTTGTTAACTGGGAGAAGAGACTGCCCCCCACCTTGCTATAAATCTCTTTCAGGCAGTTGTAGAGGATGAGAAGGTCCTTCCTCTTCTACATGACACAACAATGTTGAAACTGCCTGCAGCTGCAGGACAAAGCTCAAATGTTGTGTCTGGTCTTGTGCATCATATTTTGCTGGGAATGCTATGTGACCTTATTGGCATAAAAATTGACATGGATGTCATTGTGAGACAGTTGGAAGTTGATCATGGCTTGGTGTTTTTTTTCTATAGAATAATTGAAAACTACTATAATTCCTTCTCTGATGATAGATTTACCTTTGTCTCCATAAGTAAATGTAATTATTTGTCCCTCTTGATGACTTATTCTATATTTCATCTGGTTGGCAACATTAGAAGCTAAAAGTAAACTGTATTAGTTTTCCTTGCTTATTCTTCTCTGTTAGTTAAGAGCACCTGAACTCTTCAACAAAACTCAGAAAAATAAACCCTTTTTAATTAAAAATTTGAGACTTGAAGAAAGAAACAATCCAATTAACTGGGAAAAGGTGCTCTGCTCTTTCAAGAAGGTAGTGGTTAAGGCTGCCCAGCTACTTTCATCTGGCTAATTTTTGCATATGAAGTTTGTCCAATTATCTAAATACAGGCTGGTTTTTGTCATGAGGTCCCAGGCTGTGTTGAGTGGACTCTCTCTGGGAATTGGTCTAGACAGCTGGAAGGACTTTTGCTTGACTGGCCTGAATACAGGTTCCTCATTTTCTGTATTCCTACTGGAGGTCTGGGTGTCTGACTGTCAGAAGTGCTGAGGTTGAAGTCAATGGGAGTTATCTTAATTAGCATATATCATAGTATATGCACACACAAAGGATCACCTTTATGACTTTATGCCTCTATTTCTAGCCTTTTGAAAGCAAACCAGATTGAGTCAATAGTATTTTGATGTGTGGCTTTTGATCAGTCTGGAATCTGACAGCATTGGTTAGCCATCTGGTTCATGGCAGTAGTATACTATTGTCTGTGGTACATCTTGGCCCTGAAGAGAGATGGGCCTTTGGTGTGGCTGAAGGTTTCATGAAAGCTTACTGAGAGCTGGGGAAGGGTGGCCTGATCTTTTGTTTTCATCCCAGACCCTGAAAGGAAACCTTTTTTCCATGATCAGCCAATTGACTGTAAACTTGGCCACACTAGGTTGCATGGTCAGATTCTGCTGTGTCCTGGTCAGCCCATTTACAGGATAATCAGTCCTGTCCTTGCTGGTAGGCAACTATTCTAACATCACTTGCTTCCACAAAGAGGCTCCTTATAGCAGGACCAGCCTACTTGACAATTTTGAACTAATGTCTGATTTAAAACTATTTTCAGCCTGTAATTACTACAATGAAAATACCAGAGAAATTGATTTCTTATATTCCTCACGTTGTATTAATCTGGATTCCTGTCTAAGTGCCGAGGGGTTAAATATGATTCATGTAATCTACTTTCCCACTAATCATTTATTCAATTACCTATTAGAACTCAGGCAAGAAAGACCAAAAAAGGAAAGGGGAGAGACCGACCTGGAATACATATTCAATAAAATGCTACAAACAACAACCAATCATTAATTATCTAATCAGCATTCTGTGAGTCTTTTAGCCATGATCTCATTACTGTAATTAATTGCAAGAATCATTTTGTAAATAGAGCACAATAAAAGTATATGCAACATAACAGCCCCCAAATTAAATCTAAATCCCAGAATGAATAACAGAGAAAGCTGGAAGATATTACTAAGAGAGGGAGTCATTAAAGGAGATCATATTTCAGTGTCAAAATCTGGTGGGCTACTTGTGCTGCAGGAGTAAATCAATAGTGTTGCATTGAAAAGACTGGGCCAGATCTACTTTGGTGCAATTAATCACTACTCCATTAAAGCTTGGAGAGGTGGGGGTGGCTTCTTAGCTAGTAGAAATGGATCTTTCTTTGTAGTTACTGGGACTGGTACAAGTTGGCAAAGCCTCTGCACTCTGTGAGATTTTTTTGCATCTATTAGGTAAGATTGTTCATGTGCTTAAAGGATTTAGGAAAGCTAGACTCTTTCCTTTCCGTGGTGAAGATGTGCTTGGAGGATTTCACATGCTGTTGAATGACCTCCCTTTGGCCAGGTTTCTGTAGCCCTTCACTTGTGATAATGGTAACCCTACCCTACTGGTTTTTTGGCTGTTTCAACATTAAATAACTAAATTATGCAGATAGGTCCCACGAACACCTGCTGGGCTTGCAGCAAAGTTATTTTATGATACTTTCAAGATTCTACATGTAATATTCCAGCAGCACAATATGTTACTGTCTTTGACCTTACTAGCCTTTTGACTGCAGCAAGTATTTTGTCATCTTTTTCGCCTTTTCATTTATTTTTTCATTATTTTTTTCTAAGGATCAATGTCAGGATTCATTTAAAAGCTATAACACACAATATATAAAGCAAAGTCCCAACAACTATAGGCTTGGTTGTGCCATTGATTTTTTTCTAAGCAGAATTCCCCACTGTCTGCAATGGGGAGTTGCTCAAAGATATTGATAGTGTGTATCCGTCTACAGAGAATTTATATTAAAAACATATTACCTTCTAGTCAAAAAGATCTGTATGGAGTGCATTAACTGTGGGGGAAAAGCTGGATTGTACAAAAAGTCCTCAACCCCACCCCTAGCAAACTCTAAACTACCCCTGGTAGTGGAAATGAGTGTTCAGATGAAGGCTGTAAAGTAAGAGAAACCTCTCATTAATGATTCCACCTCTCTCTGCTGAGACCTGACAATATATTGGCCCATTATCCAAACTGAGCTCCTTGGGACAGATTAGGAGGCAAGTATGCCTGATGGTAGTCTGTATGGAGGATCCCACTCATCTGATGCTCAAAGCAGTGTTTGGTTTACCTGGACAGATTGGCCAAGGGCCAGATTTTGAGGAACTATAAGACATTGTCTTGTATTATACTATTCATTGCTAGCAAGTCCTACATGCCTGTCTTGGTGTGGTACCTTGGCAAAGTATGGTTCAGGATGTACTTTAGAAGGTTTGACATGACACTGCAACGTATTTATTGAGCTCCTGAGTTCAGAACATTCCTTAAATCCTTCCTCAAAGAAAATTCTACAGAGGAAATGCAGAATGCCTTGTTAATTCAGTTTTTAATGGTGAATGCCCTGTGGCTTTCCCTTTGATAATCACAGTTTGCTTCCATGAGCAGGTCATACCTTGTTAAGTCTGAAAATTCCTCCAGGTAAAAATGAATGTTAGCCAGTTCTGTAGATGAAGGGAATACAAAGAAGTGAAACTTTGGCCTGTGCCTGTTTTTCAGGTATATAAATAATAGAAATGCAGCTGAGCCACAGAACTGCATTTTATTGTGACCAAGAGAAGATGGTTTAAGTCACTGACTAATTTTGTTTTTAAATACTTAAATGTCCTTAAAGTATTTTTTGCTTTGGAAGAGTTATTCTGATGTTTTATAGAGTCAGTCTCATGTTTAAATTCATTTGTCTTCAACAATGCACTACTGCTACATTTAACAAGTATATTTTAATGCTAGGGTTAAATTAAATGCCTTTTTTCCCCCAGTAAAAATAAAGTGCACTAGCTATATGAATTAATAATTTCCAAAGTAATAAATATTATGAACTTCTTCTAAGACACACTGAGATAATATTTTTCTGGGTTTAGACCATTAGCCAATTTTTACATATGCTCTGTTTGGCATGCTGGAGACATGCCATAGAGGGGTCTGCATTTTTTTGTAGTGCAGCTGTTAGATCAGTTCAGTGCTTGATTTATACATCATGTCAGCCAACCTCAGGGGATATGTCCAGTTCTGTGGCTATAGTAAGGATGTCTGGACCTTTCACAAGGTGTAAGTATCACTCCACCTGTACTGAGTCCTTCTGACAGCTGGACAAGAAAGTCTTTTGGTTTCTTGTGTAGGGGAAGCTTTGGCATGTGCAGAAGTTCTTCATTCACTTTCGAGTTTTGACAGAATGGGTGCCCAAGTCCTGCTTTGGGTATGGAGACACTTTGTATTTGAAGGAAAGGTAATGCTCTTCATGTAGGGGCATTTACTTGTTTGCCTTGCATAGTGTGGAAAGCATTTTTGGTTATATTGAACTGTACGTGTTTGTTGCTTCTGTGCCGTGTCTGAAATTAGATTATTTTTTAAAGTTTAGATGCTTAGGAAGGTTTGGGAAAATGTTAGCTGTCATAGGCTGTTTTGTATAGGAAATAGATATTACCTTCCAGGTAGCAGTAATACCTATTTTTCCTCAATGAATTACATGGTACTTTTCATTGCCTTTAATCCTGACCCTCAAAAAATAGATTTCACCATCTGCATGATAACCGAGTTTGGGAAATAAGCTTCTGAAGGAACTGGAGATGGGTCCGTGTGGAACTATTAAACTGAAACAGCTACATGGTATTTTGTCAGTTGTCTCCCATCTTCAATTTGAAACCCAGACAGCTCAGTTTCTCCATTTACAGCTTTGAATATACTCGAGAAACTAATAAACTGAAATGACAGATACAGAGGGATTACAGGATATCAAGCAGTATTTCCAAATGGGGTAACAACTGCTATGAAGAAACATTCTGTTGTTATAATGAAAGTTATCTTTTTACATCTTTTGCTTGCTGGTCTGGAATCACCAAAGAGATGAGAATTTCTCCTGCAGCTAAAATGCTCAGCAAACCTGCTGTGGGATGTTTGCAGTGGTTATCGCTCTGATTAACTAATAGAAATAAGTCCCTCACCATTACACTAGGAAATACTGGATAAAGCACTGCTTAGGCTGATGTGAATCTTTTGCCTCTCAGAAACCTCTCTTTTTTGCTGCATTTGTGTGAAACTAATGAGATTTTAGTGATTCTTGAAGCACCTGAGCAGGCTCTGGGGCAGTGGTGAATCTATTGGAATCACTGTCAGTATTCCTTCAAGACATAGGTCCCTCTGAGATGTGTGCAGAAATTAGAGAACAGATTATATGGTTGTGCAGAGCAGTCCCTTCCAAAGCTCCTGTGGGATCTGGGAACACTAACTCACTGACTTGTGAACCCTTGCTGAAGACAAGTGAATGCTGAGGTCAGGGCCATCTGAGCTGAGTTACTACGATCCAGAGGATCTCTGTGCAAACAGTGCTAGCAATAGCCCTGTGGCAAGTGTGTGAAAAGGAAGAACATCTTAGTACTGAATTATTTTTGGAGGAAGTACTCTAAATTTACACTAGAAAGTTCTCCTTTGTAGGACACTTTAATCTTTGCTGGGTCATGCTATACTTAGAATCTCAGGACAAGAATACTGTTTCTTCTTGTTTTATTTGATTTCAATCTATAAAGTCATTATTTGAAGGGAATATTCAGGCCTAAGTGTAAATACTTGCTTAGCAACCCAGTATTAATGGCCTTTCTGAACAAAGGTGATCCTGAGTACATGTGTATTTTTCTTTCTCCATTGTCTCTGGTTCTATGACTCAGCTAGGGATGAAATTTAACACAGTTTGCATAAAATTGCATAAGTGGATTACAGGGACACTCCACAACATATAAAAATGAATGAAATTTAACAAGGGCAAATGCTGGATTCTGCACCTGGAATGGGGCAACCCTGGATATGCATACAGAC
The DNA here is from genome assembly GCF_000695815.1 of Acanthisitta chloris. NCBI lineage: Eukaryota > Metazoa > Chordata > Aves > Passeriformes > Acanthisittidae > Acanthisitta > Acanthisitta chloris. The sequence goes on from NW_008670772.1 coordinate 9,437, forward strand.
TGGGGAACGAGAGGCAGCCCTACAGACAGAGATCTGGGAGTCCTGGTCAATGGCAAGTTGAAAATGATGCAACAGTGTGCCTTGGAAGCCAAAATGTCCAACTGTATCCTGGAGTGCATCGGGCACAGCATCACCGGTCAGTTGAGGGAGGTGATTGTTCCTCTCTCTACTCTGCACTGGTGTGGCCTCAACTCAAGCACTGTGTGCAGTTTTGGGCACCTCAGTATAAGAAAGATGTAAAGTTATTAGAGAGTGTCCAAAGGAGAGCCATGAAGGAGGTGAAGGGTCTAGAGGGGCAGCCATTTGAGGAGGGCTGAGGTCACTTTGGCTTGTTCATCCTGGAGGAGACTGAGGGGAGACCTCATTGCAGTCTACAGCTTCCTTACAAAGAGAAGTGGAGGGGCAGGCACTTATCTCTTCTCTCTGGTGACCAGTGACAGGACCCAAGGGAACAGCAAGTGTGTCAGGGGAGGTTTAGCTTGGATATTAGGAAAAGGTTCTTCACCCAGAGGGAGATTGAGCACTAGAACAGGCTCCCCAGGGAAGCTGTAATGGCACCAAGACTGACAAAATTCAAGAAGCATTTGGACAACACTTTTGGGCACATGCTTTGGTTCTTGAGGTTGTCCTGTGCAGGGGCAAGAGTTGGACTTTATGATCTTTGTGGGTCTCTTCTAATTCAGGTTATTCTGTGATTCTATGAATGGTTATATTACATGTTATACAGCAGAAAACTTTTAAGCTTCAAAAATACTGCAGCCCCTTTCTTCAGGATTTATTTCCCTGTGGCAATTTTGAAGCTGTGTATCTATCTCTATGTCTATTCCCTGCAGAAGTCTCTCTGCCAAAGAGGAAGAACAGGCTTTGAGATCAGCTTGTACAACTTGCATGGCTTTGCCAGTGTGAAGGGTAGCATCTCTTTGGATTTTCAGGGCAATCATGCTCCTTTATATTTCTTCGGTGAAGAAATCCATCCTTTGTCTGGAGAGCAACCCACTGTCTATGCAGCCTGCTCTGTAGTCTCCCTTCCTATTGAGGAAGCAGAAATAAGGAAGAAGGCAAAGCCACAGCTTGTTGGATCAAATGTTTTTTTTGCAATTTACTAGATTTCTAAATATTTGGTAGAGTTATTGAGGAGTTGGGGGTGGGGGAGTAGAGATATTGCTCATTTTGAATTCAGACTGTGTTACCTTCTATAATGCATCTAATGTGGAGAGCCAGCCAGAGTGTTCCTCAGCTGAGTGTTTCAGCTGCTGCAATAAGGTATGCAATAATCTTGCCTGTAAGTGAACCATCTAAGTGAATGTCAGAGGCAGAGGTGGAGCAACTGGGACCTCTGTCATGCTGTTCAGGTGGTGCAGGATGTGTGCTTGAAGTGTGCTTTCATATTGAGCAGTCAAATGATGTGCAAATATCTTGTCCTAGCCTTCTCATTGGACTTTCTTGTAAATGAATAAATAGCATTCTTGCTCTTCTGCCTCAGCTCTATCATGTACCCTTTAAAGTGTCAGATATGAGCCTCAAAGGCTTATTTAGCTCCCAGAGCCTGAAGAATAATAGTTTGCCCTGAAATAGTGGAAATCTTGTATTCTCCAGCCTTCCTGTTACTCTTCTCTTCATAAGGATGTTTCTCTGGTGATAATCCTCACACACAGTGCCACTGCCCGAAGATGCCTTTCTGCCCTTTTAAAAGATCTTTCAGAGCTTTCTTTTCTGAATTTCCTTCACAGTTGAGGTAGCATTATTATGAGACTGCCTGGTAATGTGGTCATAGGTTAATTGTGTGGTTGATGGGTACCTTAACTGTGAGGATGAAGGCATAGTCAGATGGATGGACTACTTTTTCTTTTGTTTCTATCCCTTCTTTAACTTTCTAGACATACAGACAGTAATGCTATTAGGAAGATCACCAAAAAGATTTTTACTGAGAGTTGGCTCCATGAATGAAGTGGGAATGACAGCTTACTCCTGTGATGAGTAACAGAGTTCTCAGCAGCCCTGGCACACCTTCTCAGCTGTCAAGACGTATCGGAGAAGTGACAATTTCTTTAAAGTTTCCAAACTTTTCATCTACCAAAGACTTGAGGGTAGACTGTAGTTCATGCCTTATTGTCTGGCTGGAGCCTGGGGTACCATGTGGTCTGGACAGGAATGTGTGCTTTTGAGCTCTGCTATCCATCCCTTGGAAGAGGGAATGGAGCTTGGGGGCATCATGTTTGCAGGTGACCTCTGATTGCAGGGCAGGGCTGCCATGCAGAGTGGGCTGCTGGAGACTTTGGTGCATCACAGAATCAATCAGGCTGGAAAAGACCTCGAGATCATCAAGTCCAGCCTATAACCTAGCACCACCTTGTTAACTAGACCATGGCACTAAGTGCCATGTCCAGTCTCTCAAACATATCTAGGGATGGTGACTCCACTACCGAATGGCAAGTCCTGCCCAGTGGGCAATAACATGAACTGTGTCTGACCACTTAGGGAGCAGCTCTGTCAGAAAGATCCTGGTGTCCCCATTCTTGGGGAGCTAAGCGTGAGCTGGTCCTGTGCCCTGGCATTGGAAAAGGTCACTGGCATCTTGAGCTGTTGTGACCAGTGGGCAGTGAAAGATAGTTGGGTCTTCACAAGTGTCCTCCCCACCACCACACACACACTCCTTCTCCCTTTTCTGTCCCTGATGGGTAATGTGAATTGTCCCAAGATACAAATACCAGGTGGGAATTGTCCTAAGATAAGAACACCAGGTGGGAATTGCAGGAGGAACTGTCTGGATGCTTAGATAATGAATGTATTCCAGAGATGAGGGATTGCAATTGACTTTTGTACGCATCAGCCTGCAAAAGGGTGTAAAATGATGCTGGGGACTGAGCCAGCTGGGCCAACTGGTGTCCCAAGGTTGCAGGCAGCTTCTGGGTGGATTCCCCACCTGGACAGGGATGCCTGCAGGCCCAGACCAAAGATGAGGAACACTCACAAAGGTGGGGAGCACTCACTTTTGCATGGGTGAATAAAAACAAATGCTAAGGTCTAGTCACATGCAGAGATAAAATCCTTAAGTACGTCCATAGTTGCTTAGTTACTTTGTAACTGTGACTTCTGCAAGGCCAAAGACTGTGAACCTGTCTGTTTCTAGACAAACCTGCTTATATTGTAACCCTTTAGAATATTATATACTGCACTGGCAATATTTAGATACTCTATTAGCAATGTCTTATCATAATCATCCTCATAGTGTCATATTTCTTGCACCTGACTGAAAGTCTTCTCTCTACTACTCTGCTACAGCTGTAAAAGAGCAGATGGAGAGGGGGATATCACTCTCTGCTATCTGATGAGCCATGGGACCTGTGGTAAGGTTATCAGGAAGTTTCCTGTTTAGCTAAAATTTCTTCATATCTGTTGTGGCATGTCTTCAGCGGCAGTTACCCTGGGGGAAATAATTCACTCCCAGATCAATTCACTGCAACTTGTTTCTGTTGCTGTCCTCAAGTTCATCTTTTCAAGGGTACACTTAGCAAATTGTAGAATTGCTATTATTATACTTGTGGCCAATATTTTTATTTCTGTTTTCTGATTTCAGTATTTCTCCTCCCCTCAAGTAATGCCAGTGTAAAGTGGAAGCTGTCTTTGCCATTCAGTTTTGTTTAATG
>NW_008670772.1:13116-28531 GCF_000695815.1 Acanthisitta chloris
TCAATGCATCTATGGTGGCTACTCAAACACCTCTTATTCATCAGTTTTAGCACTATGGCACAGAGTCAGTGTTATAAAGCACATGTAACAAACACAGATCAATTTCAGCTCTGCTATAGCAACATTTTTTCTTAAACAGTATCCATAGGTTTTTTAATGCATTACAGACCTAAAAATGTTAAATGCAAATATAAAGAAGGGATCAGCTGTTTTTTTAGGGGAGATTATTCATTACTTGGCTCTGAATATCAAATAAGATTAATTTCTGGCACATGACTTTTTGAAGGTTTTGTATAGCAGAAAAGCTTGCAATCCTCAACACCCTCTCCATTCCCTGCAAACATTTAGAACAGCTATTTTCTCCTTCAGATGACAATTTTCATTTCAAGCAGGCTACAAGAGGTCATTTAGCTAATTTATGTGGAGATGAGGGAGGGTTGGTGGCACAGGCTTGAGAAATCAGGGAGATATGCAGCAAATAAGACTGCAAAAATAGTTGATGAAGTGCCATTGCTGTCAGCATTTGCAACTGTAGATTAAGGTGTTCACATCCTAATTTAGCCTTGTGCTTGAGGCACACCATTAACCTCCTGACAGCTAGCAAAGTGCATGCACTATGGATCACCTGATCATTTTTTTCTCCCCAAATGTTGACTGTTTAAGCGCTGAAGAAGTGTTAAAACTCTCTGGCCAGAGGCTTCTGTTCTAATTTTAAACTAGAGTGATTATGTGGAAATATGGAGCTGATGCTATTGAAAGGGACAGCATGTTGTATCTGAAATACAGACAATGTTCCCAACTATTGTCACACACATCAACAGCCTGGCTTCTCCTCTCCAAGCTGTGTATTTCAGCAAATTCCAGAATAATAAAAATTCAGACTATGTTATCTTCTATGAGTAATTCTCCTGCTTATGCAATGTTATTCCAGGAACTGTACTCTGCCAATGCCAACACTTGGCACAGATTTTGTTCTAACTCTTGCTCTGCTTTTAAGCAGATTTTAAGTATCACATGGGATTATGCTATGTGGGCTATTTGTTTTTCTGTGACAGTTATGTGTTAAATTTGATATTTGAAAGATAACTCCGGCTACTAACCTTACTTGCATTCATCTTGATATGGGATAAATAACAATAGAATAATTTTCTCATGCTGTGCATCAGTATGATTTACACAGATTCCTTGAGATGTTTTAAGTATGTCTAAATCAAGCCAATAAATTGCTTTCATAAAAGTTAACCTAAATCCTGGGTTTTGATGGGCAGTCAATGTGAGATCCCAAAGCTGGTTCAGTAACACAGAATGGAGAAACAGCAGCTCTGGACTGTTCTGCACACAGGTGACTATATCAGCACCTTTCCTGATCTTCAGCTTGTTACAAATTGATCCCAGAGCAGGTGTATGTTTAAAATGGTCAGCAAAACACTTCCAGGGGGATGCAATATATGAACAGGTTAGCTTCAACTATTCCTGGATTTTCTTGTTCTCCCTTCTGAGATACAAGGATTTTCAGAATACTTTGATCCTGCCAGTATTCCTCTGGGTAGGAAGAAAATATCATGTTGTTTTCATTGCTCTGTCTTGAACTTCTGGAGTTTTTAGCAGCCTCCTGCTGTGGAAGGGGTTTTCTGCTGAGGTGCAAACCAGAACAGATCTATTAAGTGTAGCATTTCTTCCTGTTCCTCTTTCAGCCCTTCACCCTGTGCTGCAGCATGATAAGTGTTAGCAAGTGCATAAAACTTCTCATTTCCATGAGGTTTCTGGATTTTATTTGGGAACTTGCTGTCTCTACAAGAAAAAATTAAGCTAACTGGTGTATGCCTTGGATTCCTTGATCCTTGGTGCTTGAGCTGTGACTAGTGAGTTCCAGGAGGGTGAATGAAAATCAGAGTATCCAAGTTGGTGATGCTATTCCAGCTCATGAGCTATGTTCAGGCTGGATGCAGCCACTGAAGGCTTTTGTTGGAGTTTGAGGTCCGTGAGTGACTTAAATTACTGCCCTCCTGGAATGAGTCACCTCCTAACTGTGTGAATCACTCAAAATCAGTGAGTGTTTGAGTCATCTCTCAACTGTGTACTGGCTGTTTTACCATGAAGAGACAGTGCCTGCCCAGAGTACCAGTGCTATTATTCACAGGCTGAACTTCTTAGATGATTTTTACAAAAGATGGTGGGAGCCTGAATATTTCTCCACGTGAAAGAAGTATAGTTACATGTCAGTTCTTGGAACTGAGTGTGTAAGTATATTATGCCCTGGCAGCCAGGAGGGCCAACCATGTCCTGGGGTGCATCAGGCAAAGCATTACTAGGCAGTCAAGGGAGGTGATTCTCCTGCTCTGCTCTGCACTGGTGCAGCCTCATCTTGAGTCCTGTGTGCAGTTTTGGGCACCTCAGTGTAAGAAAGATATAAAGCTATTAGAGAGGGTCCAAAGGATGGTAATGAAGACGGTGAAGGGCCTTGAGGGGAAGCTATATTAGGAGTGGTTGAGGTCAATTGGTCTGTTCAGCCTCGAAAAGAGGAGACTGAGGAGAGATCTCATCACTGTATACAACTTCCTCACAAGGGGAGGTGGAGAGGCAGGCACTGATCTCTTCTCTGTGGTGACCAGTGACAGAGCTTGAGGGAATGGCTTGAAGTTTTGTTGGAAGGTTCAGGTTGGACATTAGGAATAGCTTCTTCACCCAGAGAGTGGTTGGGCACTGGAATGGGCTCCCCAGGTAAGTGGTCACAGCACCAAGCCTGACAGAGTTAAAGAAGTGCTTGGACAAATCTCTCAGGTGTGATTCTTGGGGCTGTCCTGTGTGGGGCCAAGAACTGGACTCGATAATCCTTGTGGATCCCTTTCAACTCAAAATATTCAGTGATTCTGTGATTAAATGTCTGATATGGAAAAAGCAGAAAAACCTTCCACAGGTTCCACTCTTGGAGAATGACTCAGAAGCTGCTAGCATAATGAAATGACTCTTCTGTGACAGGGAAGAGCAAGAAATGGGGTTGTCACTGGCTTTCCACTGTATTTTCTTTACCGTGTTCTCCTTCAGACATCTGGGCTGTTAAGGATGCCTGAAAAAAGGCTGGCACTCTCTGAGTCTGCTTTGGCTCATTCTCAAACTGTCCTATTCACAGTGCCATTAACCTGAGCTGTACTAGGGTTATGCCTCATTTTGCAATAAAAGATTATTTCTGGTGATCTCTGCACAGAGGTGGCAGCCAAGGCAAGAGGGCTCACACACAGATGTATGTATGCTTCTTCTAGTCTTTACAAGACTACAGTGGCCTGATGGAGGGCAAAGTCAGTATTCTAATATCATAGGGGTTTTTTGTCCCTAACTTCTGCAGTGGAAGGGTTTTGTGGTCTCAGAAAGGTGAAGATAGAGAGGGGGAAAATACATGTATTTGAAGGTTCCTTGATATTGAACCATCATTGAAACTCCCTTTTAATAAACATGGAAATAAATGGCATTATTAGAGCATAATCCAAAGTCCAAAAGAGTGCTAGTCTTTTTATCATTACAATAATTCTTATTGACTTTTAGCTTGAGATGCAGATCAGAAAGCTCCAAAACCATGTACTAACTTTACAGATTACAGCAAATGGCTAATTGCTTACATTTAGGTTGTTTCTACATGAAATGCAGCAGGGTACTAAAACGTATCATTTAAGCAGCTGTCTATGCTTGATATTCTCAGTTCCACCTTTGGCCAGCATTTCTTGTTAAAACTTCGTGCACAGTGCTTTTCAGTATGTCAGCCTCTGCTTAGAAGTCACAGGCATTACTGTGAGCTTCTGCAAGTACTTGTTCAGGAGAGTTACACCCTGGGCTCTCCCCCTGGTTTTAGCCATACATGTAAGTTACACTTAACCATGAGCAGTCTTGGGTTGCACTAGTAGCTTTAAATGCAAAGAATGACTCTTTGCATGTTCAACAACTAGAAATACTCCCAAGAGTGTTTGGCAAGTGTTGTACAAGTTAAGGTAGTTAAGAAATACTCTCTAGAAAGAGGTATTTGTGTCTGTCTAGAATATTCTCATTCTATCTCTGGAAATACTGCTACAGATGAAGTAGCAGCCTCAAGTCTGTCTGATGTATGCAGATTCTGCAAAACTCAAGAGAAAATATCCCTGTATTAAGTACTAGTTGGTGTAGCTTTAGGTAAGAACCAGATGACTGGTGAGGGGCTTAGATGACCTAATATATGGCCCTGTACAAAGCCAACTCCAGGGCATGGCTTTTCTAGAAAAGGTAAGGCATGTGGTTAAAAAGTGATGCATTGTAAAGGGTATCTCATCAGGTCTCTTTAGGGTGACAGGCATCAGTGCTGCTAATTGCCCACTACAAATGCACTATTTGTTTCTTTTAGTAAGTGTAAATAGTTTCCTGCTAAGAACCAGTAAGTGCATACACAGATCACAGCACTTCATCTCTACTCTCCAAAACCAACAATTCTCCTTCCTCCCCCTGTTGAGAAGATGATTTCCAATCTATTCTCCACTGTTTTCTCTTGGGATATGTATAGTGGTTTACTCTGTAGTGATTTGTTTGGTACATTAATCCAAGAGGATTCTGTGCAAGCCTAAACCTGACCTGCACTGCTCCCATCAGGCACTCTTCTGGCCAAATTCCACTAGCATTACTGGAGACTTATCACCTATCTTAGAGGATGGTGCTTCCAGCTCTCCCAGTTGAGGTATTCTGCTACTGATGGTGGAAATAACTTGAAATTCTGATGTCAGAAAACCAAGAAGAAACTCGTGGAGTCATGATGAACTACTTACACCTCTCTGAGCATTACAGGCTTGTGCAGTGCATCATGAATCAGTTTTGGTTTTTAATCCTGCAGTCTCCAGGGTTGCACTTCCAGGGAGAGCTCACTGCTTCCCTACCCAACCCTGCACATGTGTCCTAATAGCCAGTAGGTCCTCAAGCAAGAGTTTGAGTGCTCACTATAACAGCCAGTAGCTCCTCAAGCAAGAGTTTGAGTGCTCACTTGCTGAAGAATGCAACATTAACAAAAAATAAAGTGCAAGTTTTTCTCCAGTAGTTCAACATGGAGTAAATTTTTTCTGATCTTCACAGTATTCTTGGGGGTTTGGGGTACGTAGCTAAAAGCATCTATCCTCTGCGCTAGCTCTCTGTTTCTGGCCCAGCCATTCACTGAAAGGGGAACTTGTCCTCTGCAATAGCTCTCTGTTTCTAGCCCAGCCATTCACTGAAAGGGGAACTTTTGGTGAACACCTTTAAGGAAGCCTAGGGTTAAGTTGTGCCTTGAGCAATGGTGTGAGTTGCCAGTGCTGCTCCAGAGCAACACTAACAATACAACAGGAGTTACTACACATAAAAGGAAGCAGCACCATCTAAATGCTACATGTAGCAGAGATCCTCCCTGGCACTAAACAAGCTGGAAGACCTGAGTTTCAAACGGGGTGATTTCCCCAGGCTCATGGGTGCCTGTGGAAACAGTAAGCACTGTTGGTCAGTTCTGTCTCCAAAGAATTTTACCTTTCCTACTTTGTCATAAGATGTTGATACCCTGCTTAAATCTCCAGCCAGGCAATGTTGTTAAGTAATACTCCTTCTAGAAACTACCCACTGATTTGTTGCTTTGAGGTATTTCAGCTTTTTGACTACACTTGCATTGATTGTGAGGCCTTGTTTTCTACAGAAGGCTGCTTGCTGCTTGTTATTACATTCACTTTTTTTTCCCCCCACTGGATTTTCCTTTACAAAATTATACATTCTTATAAAATGTATATCTGATCAGAAACCTAGGCTGTAGAGTCCATTGCACTTTGCTGGGGAGATGAAGAGCTTCCTTGTCCAGTGATGTGGAATGCTCTGCATTGAACATAAGATTAGGTGGAGAAACTGCTCCCTCTGCATAATTAGTAGCAGAGCATATGGGGATATAGCAGCAAACCTAATCGGAAAGATATCTGTCAAGGATGTAAGACAGGGAAGGGATAACATGGAAAACAAAACTCTACAGGAAGAGTTCACGTGAAGCATGGACATGGCTCAGATTGTAGACTAGAAAGGAAGATTTCTGTCACTATTCCCCAATGGATCCTTTCTGAGGGAAAAAAGAATTCTCCATTTTTCTAGCATGCTGTGTTTCTGTTCTTTTTTTGTTTGTTTGTTTTGCTTTGTTTGTTTCATATTCAGTGACTTTATTATGCTTCTAACTGCTCTGTTACATGGATTTCAGTTCTGCTTTTGTGGTACACCATTAGAGCTGTTTACCAAGGAGGTGGTGGTAGGAATTCCTCAGGCTGTAGCGGATCAGGTAATAGTTTCTATAGTGATTTTGAACCACAGTCCAGAATGTTGTTTCTGATCATGTAGGCAAACAGAAGCTTAAATAACAATGAGTTCAATATAAAGATAATATTGCTAGGCTTTTGTACAGTAAGGTTTGTTGCTTTTCACTTTAATGATCCTCTCTAATCCATAAGGCTAATGTGGCTGTTGTTGGTCCTCATTAACTTGCCAACGCTTTTGGGTCTACCTAATAAAAGCCTCTCCAGACTGTTTCTGATACTACTGTATAGTGCTGCCTTCATGGTCTTCATTTAAGAGGCAGTGAAGAAAGCTGGTTTTCTTATAATGATTTTCTCCCACCTAAATGGTACAAAATACTAATGTCTTCATATGCTGCTGTGTTCTGATATACGTGTATGCTAGTTATGTAGATATATGTATTTATATGCAGGTACTACCCTGGTTTTGCTGACCTGAAACCTCTTTCAATGGCAAAAGCCATTTCCATGCCACTTTACAAAATACGCTTGTTTCCTTTCCTTCACTTATCACCATCTTAATGCTTGTTTTAGCATACTTGAAAGCCTACAACTACAAGTGTTTATTCTCTTTAAATGCCTATCTAGTACTGTTTTACCTATTCGAGCTATTTATTAATTATTTGTTTGAACAACACCCTTGAGTCCTAGATAAGACAAGGCCCTGCTGAGACAAGGACTGTGCAAATACATAGTAAAAGTCACTGCTTTGAAGGATTTCTGTATAAACTGTACTCTTTTGATCAACAATACACGATGGACTGCTGTGCCAATCTTGGTCCCTTCCGAAAATCTTAGGCTTCTAATTTAGCCTTGAATTTATAATCTATTTGATCCTGTAAATTGCAGGATAGGGGCCAAGATCAACAAAGATAGCTGAGGTGGGAGGAAGGAGAAAAGTACAGTGAAAATAAGAGCAAGAAGAAAGGTGGAGTAGTTTCTATAACTGGGCAATGACTAAACTGGAGAAATAATGACTAAACTGTAAAATGACTGGAGATATGACAGGTCCATAGTAATGAATTATGTAGTGAATGAAAATAGGGGTGGGATGTTGCCTCTTCTAGCACTAGAGCTTCAAGGCACTGTGGCAACCTAGTAGGTGGCTAGTAGGAATGCAAGATGAGTCAAAGGAGATAATCTGTCATGCTACAGATAGTTAAACTGTTGATGTACTTGCCACAGGATACTTCACATGCTGTAAGTTTATATGGGCTCAGAGTATGACTGGTCAAATTAATGGAATAAAAAGTCATTGCAGGCTATTAAACAGAGCTGTTGCCACTGGCACAGGATTGGCAAACAGATTTCCTATGGGGCAGGAGGTAAAAACTTTGTTGTCCAGTTTTAATCCCTTATGTTTGCAGATATCCATGTCTGGCCACTGTCTGTCATGGAACATTAGTCCTTGCTGTGACCTGGTACATCTTGTCTTATCTTTCTGTGCTTTTTTATTTGCCATCATCTTGTTAGCCAAGTTTGGTATGGTAACGTAACAGTAGCCACTAGACTTCATTACTGTTAAATTTGCCAATTTTTTTGCTTTGTGCACAAACACTGGCCCTTCCCCAACACACAGTTGGTCATTTCTGTAAATGAGTCATTGCTTTTGGGCAGCTTGTCATGGCCAAAGTCTTAAACAGTAAATGGGCATGTCCCTACTATGCCAACCAGTTGGATCTGATCCCTCAACTATTTCCAAAGGCTATCTCCTGTTGATCTTCCTAATGTCTCTTGGTTCAGGGAGCTGCTGTTTCTCATACACTGAAGCCAAAATAACTAATTCAAAGGTCTAGGAAGCTGTATAACAAGGCTGGAATCAGATAAATGAAGCTTAGAAAAGGCTAAAAGCAGATGTAGAAATAAATTGCAATTGTGCATAAATGTACAGATAACTTTGGTGGTGGATGGTTTATTAGTGGTAGATGCATGAAGGCCAGAATAAAGGAAGTTTGCATGGATGCAAGATGCATTCACAGCCTGTCTCCTTTGGACCTACTGAGATGAAGTAAGGGATTGCATGTAGACTTAATTCCCAGGCCAAGAAGCCAGATATTTGGATACCTCTGTTAAATGAGAGTCTATCTCAGTGGACATAGCAGCCTTATAAAATCTCCCACCTGCTGTGCTTCTCTCTTACGGGTTCAAGGCCTGAAGAGCAGAAGGTTGGAGTGTCCTGCCTTGCAAGCAGAGACTGCAGGGTGAATCCCAACATGGTGGTGCAGCAAGGAAAGGATGCAAGCAGATGGTGTTTACTAAACCTTGATACATCTAAGTTGCTATCCTAGTATTTCTGTGCCTGAATTGTAGCTATACACACAGAGACAAAAGGATGGTTCTGAAAAGCTACAGAGTGTGGAGGGGAAACAAAATAAACCCTATAGGAACTATGGAAAACTCTTTCTTGTGGAGGAGCTTTGGCAGACTGGAGCACAGGAAACAGTGCTCTGAAGTGGTAAGAACTAAACTCAGGCTTTGTACTGGTTAACATTGAGAGGATCCAGGCACCACCATTTCTCATGAAGGTCAACAGACACTTGAAGAGCCTGGAAAATCAAGGCTTGTTTGCCTAAGTGTGGAGTTTGGATGTAAATGTTTATTTCTGAAACTCTTTACCTATGATAATTAGGTCCTTTCTGTGTGATGCACTCTGTAGGTGCAAGGTTCTTGGTCCAATCTTCCTGCTGCTTCAGATGCTTGTAAGTATCCTCCAGTTACTTGGGGAAATCATAGAATATTCTCAGTGGAGCTGTATTTGAATACATGGATGTGTCATGATTGCTGCTTCTTTCTGAATCCCTGTATTTTTTGACAAGTCATCAGTATTTTTGCACAAAGCACAAATGGGGAGGGTTACATAGAAATCAGATAATAATCTAGAGAAAGCTTCAGGAATATAAGTAATACAAACACTTTTCATGATAGCAATGTCTATACAGTGCACTTAAGTATATTCTGCATACTGAATACCTTTTCTTCGAGACCCGGTGGGTAACTTTGATGAGCAACAGTACCTGTAGAGACAGTATAATCATCACAGCTGTCAGTAAAGCCTATGTTAATATGTCTTGAAAGAGTGATTAATGGGTTTTGACAATATCACTGCATTTCATATTTAATCAGATTATGCATCTGTTAGGAATGGTGTACTCCTAACATCTGCAGTCAGAGCCCATGATCTGCATCCAGATCATCGTTTTGGCAGGAGCATGCAGCATGGTCTACAACAGTCCTTTGACAAGTTAAAGCTATGTGCTGTCTATTGTGCTTTTAAAAGTGACTGTATTCCCCTGCATGGCTCCTATATGTGTGTGTGTGTGCTCATACATTCCTTTGCTGGTGAAAATCCCACCATGGCAAAGCATACAGCCTGAAGACAAAGTAAACTGAATATTTTACTGAAGGGGAGGGTTATTGCAAGATATTGCTAGAACACATGCATCTGTATATGTGTGCCTAATGCTTGGTTCCCAGCTCTGCTAGGTGATTCTTGTGTGACTTTTGTCAAGCTGGTTGCAGACTAGCCATAAGGGCTTGCCCTAATTTTATCTGGACCTCATGTTCATCTCTAATTTGACTGGTAGTGCTTTTCCATATTGTGGTGCTGTGGGTGGGTGAAGGCAATATCAGGTACTACAACAATGGAGGTTTATCTGATCAATAAAAATACAAGGGCTTGTGATTCAAAGATGATCATATACCTAATTGAGCAGCTCTTGAAATACATGGGAGGGAGGTTTGTCAATACAAATATAAGGGCTTGTGATTCAAAGATGATCATATACCTAATTGAGCAGCTCTTGAAATACATGGGAGTTCCTGCCTCCATGGAACAAAACTGACATGGAACAAAATTGACGTACTTCAGCTAAAGGCTGTCCCAACACATCTTTTAAAATAATTCTGCTTTGAATTCTTTTTGAAGCAAGACAAACTGTATGTCAATACAAATATAAGGGCTTGTGATTCAAAGATGATCATATACCTAATTGAGCAGCTCTTGAAATACATGGGAGTTCCTGCCTCCATGGAACAAAACTGACATGGAACAAAATTGACGTACTTCAGCTAAAGGCTGTCCCAACACATCTTTTAAAATAATTCTGCTTTGAATTCTTTTTGAAGCAAGACAAACTGTATAAGTAATATCTACATAACTGTTTTTCTTAGTTTTCTCTTGACTATCAAAACACACTTCAAATAGGGAACCTGAGCATAGCATCACAAAATACATACGGACCAAGAAGTAAAAACCAATAAAAATGTAGACTATCTTTCTTTAGTACATACAGCATGAACCTCCCCAAATGCTACCAGGAATTTAATTCTAGGCAGTCCTGCTATGCTGTGCAGTGGCCATGTATGAGGTAGTTCTTTCTGGGCAGGAGCAGTCAGGAACCGTGTATGAGGCAGTTCTTTCTGGGCAGGAGCAGTCAGGAAAAGGCAGTGGAGATGAAGAGGTGATGCACAGCACAGTGCACACAATGGTTTTGGTTTTCCTAGACACCCAACAGGAAGCAGTCACTGAACAGCCCCTTCAATAGCAAGCTGTGGGATGTAGCAGAGGATAAGCTGTGCTCTGGAGTGAAATGTTACTGGTGGCATTACACAGTGAGGAGCAATCATGGTTCTGACCAGCCTCATTCTCTCATCTTTGCAGATCTGTCTCAGGGCTTAAAAGTAGACTATAAAAGTACACTCCAGGGTAATTGTGAGCCAGTTAGACACTGTCTACCTAGGATTTGTTGGACTGTCACCATTGTTACACAAATGATACTCCTCTGCTACCCTACAGAGTATACACTTCACCCCTCTTCCCTTCCCCCGGGGCATGTGGGAGGAGGGCTTGCAAGGAAGCTGCTGCTTTCATGGGGAAAGATGATTTCTAGTTTCACCTCACTCATTTCTTTTTCCTGTCAGTAAATTTGTGATATGCAGAGTCTTAAGCAATCTCACACTTCCTTTGGAAGATGAGGTCCCTGCTTTGACAGACTGAGAAGAATTAATTTTCCATTTAAATACCAGCTGTCACCCCAGACTGGTTGCATGACCATCTACATCTGCAGGGCAATTTTCTTTTCAGAAAAACAAGTCATCTTATTTGCTCTGTAAATCTTTAAAATGGAGGACTATTGTTTTTTAAATAAACAATAAGTAGTTAAAAGGCATTCTGGTCAACAAATACAAAATAACAGCCTATAATTCCCTTGTCATGACTACTGTGAAAAGCAGATTGTTATTGTACAGCATTATGTCATCTCTTGGTATCTGTTTGCCTTCAGAAGTGTCAAAATGTGTCCAAATGTCCATGATCAGATGCAGGGAGATGCTTTGAGGAATAATTGCACACTGGTATAACAAAAAGATATCAGTGATTCATAATTTGGTTAGAGAAATCCTTAGTCCCAATATCAGGAGTGGGGATTAGAATCTCTTGTTCAACAATGTTGTCTCAAAAATGGTCTTATGGCTTTGCTCCATGATTCAGTCCTTTCCATTGTATACTGCTTTTACAGCAGGACTGGGGCTCTGTTGTGGGAGAGCTTATTTTCATCTGATGTGGAATATGCCTGTTCGAGTGAACCATTAGTTAAAGCTAGAGAAAGGCACAAAACAAAGGCACTGCTGAAGGAAGAGGCAGGATGAGGCACCTGATTGAGAAAAACCATCCCTGTTCAGGAAAGCATGCGAATGCCCATGTACGTACTCCCAAGCAAAGAGCAAGGCAAGCACTAACAGAAATGGTTTCCTAACTCAAGACTTCTCTGACAGCTTCTCTTGTGGGAGGAGTGGTGGGTGTAGGTTTTGGGGAGGCTGAACTGTTTGCATTTTGGTGGGGTATGTTGTCTTGGGTATAAAGAATAAGCTGGGGGAGATCTTGAGGATAGAGCTTGACTGCTTTCGGCTCTGAGTATGGCACTGGTCTAAAGACTCCAGGTAAACATTGGCTTAGTGAATACTGTTGGCTAGGAAACGATTCCCAATTCCTTGGCATTCTGTTTGCCAACAGGGAAACCTGTCTGTGTGAGCTAGCCTGAGTTTTGACAGCTGAGTTCTGGGTACTGTGCCTGAAGGGCTTTTGGTATGTCCCTTACGTGCTGTTAGAGTGAGGACTGCAGTTGGATTTCTTTTGTTGAGCACCACATTTCACTGTTGAAGAATTTTAAAGTGCTCCCAACTTTTAAAAAGGGTGGGGAAAAGCATAACCGCAAAGGCTTGCTGAACTTAAAAGCCTGAGAGCTAATATAAAATCTACTGCAGGATTTCATTTGTTGTCCTTCATCCATTAACCTCTGGACTGAGTTTGTCATGGGGCACCACTAAAAGCAAAAGTCTTCTGCCTTAGACACAGAGACCTTTCTGCTTGCTTGCCCTGTAGTCACCCAACACCTCAGAGAATAAATCAGCTCCAGATTTTCCAAGCCCTCTAGAAATGGAAGTTTCCACATCAGTTGTTAGTCTATCGAACTGGGACTTGGTGGTCAGATATTTGACTCAAACTCAGTGTACAGGTGTATGAATATGTGCCTAGGGGATCTAAATGGTCACAGCCTATATTTTAAGCCAGGTGCCAAAGATCATACTTAAAAATGCATGTTTATGCCTATTGTAAAGTGCACATTTTTCATGTGCCTGGCTCTGGCAGTGTTGGTGCTATTTTGAAAACAGCTAAGACCAATTGTAGGCTGTGGACTGCATTGTTGGGCAGAGTTGTGTGTTTTAGTTGGCCTGCCTCTCTCAGGATTCTGTCTAACGTTGCAAACACCTTTAAATACAGCAAGATAAAAGCTATTAGAGCACCTTGCATGACAGAGAAATATCTTGATGTGCTGCTTAGATCCAGTCACCAAGCTCAAATCTAACTTTATTTCAGAATAGCTCTAGTCTAAGACCTTGCGTGGGCAATGTACAGTCCTGGCATGGAGATGAGTGTAATAATATCCCATATGCTTAGAAACAGCAGCAGACTCCCTCTGCCATTGGGATGCAAGAACTGTCATGACCATTAGAACAAAGCACTACCTTTCTTCCTGCAACATCCTGCAATTTTGCTACAGTGAACCAGTCTAAAGAAATTTATCTTATTTTTCCCCCTTTTGAATCCTGCAAGGCAAGAGTTATGGTCCTGAGAATCCCAAAAGCTTAAAATATGGACTAGTGAAAAGAACAGAAATAACTCCCCAATGAAACCAAGTGTTTATTCTGCTGTGGAACAATATGGTATCAAAAGTTTTAGTGGCACTGACTTGAGATTGTGGAGTTACCTTCTCCAGAGATATTAAAAAATTATCTGGAGGTAATCGTGAGTAACATGCTCTAGGGGAACCTGTTTGAGCAGGGTGGTTGGACTAGATGACCTCCAGTGGTCCCTTCCAACCTTAACCATTCTGAGATTAGTGGTTCTGCACAACTGCACGTTCAAGAAAATGAAATTATCTGTATGTAGTGGTTCTGCACAACTGCACATTCAAGAAAATGAAATTATCTGTATGTATTTAATTTCAGTGATATTTAGAACTGACTCACACAGGCTTTTCAGAAAATTGTGACCAAGATCTCAGTTGAGCTTCATAGCATATAAGTTCTGTGTCTACAGGGAATTCTCCATCCCTTGTCAGCTTAGATCATCCTTAGAGAAAAGAACTAGATCTGCAATTTGAAGTTTGTACTTCCTGTGTATAGCCAAATGCATTAAACACATCTGCCATTACTTCTGCTGTGTTTTCTGGGGTTTCCATTTTGTCATTCAGCAGTGTAGCAGCCATAATTGAAAGTAATACTGATATTTAGTAATTAAGATACCTAAGCTATCCTATGGTCTTGCAAAGTCCATCAACTACTGTTTTATTTCAAGGTAAGTTTTAGGAAAGGACTGATTTTAAGGAGATGCAATTCCCAAGTTTGCTGCACTTTGGCATCGTTTGAATTGATTTGTCTTCTCTGAGCATTACATATATATATGTGGATATGTGTAAACATATATAACAAAATGTCTGGCAATTTCAAGGAGTACAAGGCTCTTGTGGAAACCAATGAGCATACCAATGTGCATTATAAAAGCTGAAATTCATAATAGCTACGGCAGTGCAGTTATTTTCTTCTTCAAGGAAATTTTCCATAAAGTAAGAATTGTGTTCCTTTTATTATGCAGCTACAGTACTTACCATGCTAGAAAACTTTGAAAAAGAATACAAAATAGATTTGACCTTAGAAAGGAACATGATAAATTAGAGTTGCTTTCAAGAATTCAAATTAGATTTGAAAACTGGTTAGTTTGATTGTGTCAAGATGATCTTGTTAAGAAAGAATGGAGAAAATGACAGTAGCAACCTAGACATTTGACCACTAAATCCTACAGAATATCCTTTTTGCTTTCTCCTGTTTTTTTCTCCTGGTTTTGTTTAGTTGTTAGCAAACATTGATAAGTGACATCTTTCCACTGGTTAAACTAGGGAGAGGAATGTTTTTTTCTAAAGGACTTCCTCTTTAGGGATTTTGTCTTTGCTTACTGAAACTCTTCAAGACACCGAACTGTGAAGTTTTTGTTTTCTAGTGGTTACAAGAGCTGGAGGCTGTTTTTCTGGCAAATTAGTAAGGGAGGGCAAAGGAAGCAGCTAACTTGTAGGGCTGACAAAGATAGATTGGGGGGTAAAGGGGACTGAGGGCATATTTTGAGCATCTGGTGTGAGATATCAGGGGCAAGAACATCTCTCAGACAGTGGTCAGTGTCATGTGGAAAGGCATCCTCTAGAGCCCAGCCCCCACCCAAATCCATCCCAGACTTGGGAAACAAACTAAACAAGCAAAACTGGCTGAACTGGGTTCTTAGAGTCCAATCTTCTACCTAGGGTGAGGAGGAAATGCTGGCAGTGCTCAAAAAACAAATGGCAAATGCAAACTGTTGCTTAAACAGCCCATTTTGCTCACAAGGGTCTGAATCTGTCTTCTGATTTTTACTACTTGATTTTCTTTTCATTCACAGACATTTAGCAAAGAAAAAGCATTGTAATAGGGTGAAAAGAAGGAATAGGAGTGGAAGATGAGGGGTACTAATAGGTCTGAAAATGAATAAAGTAGAGCACAAAGAATGACAACTGCAGCAGTTCCTCCTT
>NW_008670772.1:28566-39904 GCF_000695815.1 Acanthisitta chloris
TTTTGAGCCCCTATTTGACAGCTGAAAGAGATTTTACCTGGTAACTTTTTATTCTAGTGAGGTTGAAGTGTGGTGGGAGGAGAAGCTTCTTCTGATTCATGAATACAAATCAGTTGGACAAAATACAAATGGCTCATTTTCAAGGGTGGCTCCTAATCCTTTTCATTGCTGAGGAGGGATCAATTAGAGGACGAACTGTAGATCAGGTCAGGGGCACAGGTGCTGCCCTGGAAACAAGGAATGCTTGGACTTCACTTTTTTAAGATTGTCACAGTGATCCTGTGGGGAGTCTCATGAGGGCTAGAAATGGCTGTGTGGTAATGCAAGAAGGCAGGGTTTGTCCCAGATGTCTCATTTCATGCCCCATCCCCTCCTCTTTTCCCTTCAGTTTTGTGTGGGTCTTTGCCACTGGGTTAAGGCCAGGGCCACCTGCCTGCATGCCTTGTGTGTCTGCCCCATTTAATGTGTCCAGCATCCCCTGCCAAGTTGGTTGAGGCTCAGCTCTAGCTGTGTCTCCCTGCCAGGGCTTTTGCAGCTGGAAATAAAGCCTGAATTGAAGCTGTCTGGATTTCAAGCGTAATCTGTTTTCAGCAATTGCTCAACACTGGTGTCTGCTTGTCACTCAAGGCTTGGGTGGATTCTTGGTGTCATCTTGAGCATCAGCTAAATGAAAAGTGGGGAAATCCTTCACTTGGTCTGTACCCACAGAAACTGTATGGTCCCTGCTTTGTCAGGCATTTGGCTCTTGACTTGGTAGAGATATTTCTGCAAAACTCAGTGCATCCACAGTATGCTTTTAAACTGTGGAAACACAAGCATACACCTTCACACTTTCAGGAGAGCTGTAAACCAAAATGCAAAGCATTGTCATAGCTGTAAGTGCATAGGCTGAGGTGTGCTGTGTCCTTTTCCTGCAGTTTGGAGTTGTCACCTGGTCTGGTACCTGACTTTTCAGGCAAATTCTCTATCACAAAGAAAGATTTTGAAGCTATCTCAGCAAGTTTTCAGCATGTGACCAGGTCAGTTACTACTTTTTGCTTTTTGGAGGAGGACATAAAGAAATAAGATCTCTGACCCTGAGTGCTGTGTATGAATGTAAATTAAGGGCAAACACAGGCATACACAAAGGTCAGTTTTTAAAAAGCAAATCTCTAACAGTTTTTTCTCAATGATCAGAGGCAGATTCTCAGATTTTCTGCTACGAACAAATGTTTAATGAAGTCTGATGATTTTGTCGAATGCAACAGCTGCATGTGACTTCAGGAGTGTCAACTTTGGGCTGGATCAAATCCATATCCCAGCTAAGTCTTTATTATCTGCAGTGTCATTCAGCACTGGATGCTTCAGGGGGAGATGTAGGTATCCTCCAAGCAAGTTGTCTATGAAGAAAGTTTTCCTTCCACGTCTTAATAGCTGTTGACATCTTCTAAAGTAACTTCATTTACTTAATCTATTTCCTTAACACTGATAATGTTCTGTATATCAAAACAAATGCTGCTATTTTGAATTCTTCTATGATATCTTCCACTGGCATCTTATAGTAGAGCTCTGCAGATTAGTAATGGGGAAAGTGTTTTATCAGGTCTGCATCTAGCATTTTTCATTTTTACATGGGCCCCTAGTCTTATTCAAAATGTGAACAATAAATCTCAGAGGAGCTGGGTTAGAGTTATTCTCTGTGTAGCTGTTTTAAAGATATCACATTTTATATACCTGAAAGGCTGACAACAAACAACATTTCTTCTCCAGCATATTTTCTTAAATTTGTATTTATCAGGTCTCTGGAGTTTTGTTGTTGGGCTTTTGTATGAACACTTCTTTAAGAATCACATCTTTCTGTTTAAAAACTATGTAGTACAGGCAGAAATTTGCAAACTGTACTCAGTTCAGTCTTCAACTTCCAAATACAGAAGATAATCTTATATTTCAGAAGCCACACACTGCAGTAGCTGCTTCATACTGACATCACTATTTTTAATTCACTCAGAATAGAAAGTGCCTATGGTTCTAGCTTAGCACCTGCCATAGATGAAATCACTGGTATTATAGTTCATGATTCAGACCACCAAAACTGAAGAGGCTAAAAAAACATGGGTATGTCTTTTAAGCAATTCACTGTTACGTAGAAGATGTTTCTATCACTCAGGGACATAAAGAAAAGCTGAATGCTACTGGTGGTAAGGATCTAAAACCCAGGGTTGTAATTAAGTAATGGAATTTCAGACCTGCTTGGATAGAGTTCTGAACTTACATTTACTAGGTGACTCAGATTATTCTAGCAGCATTATGCTGGTAGCAACCTATTAAAAGTATAGAGCCAACACTGTGAAACACTTTAATCAGCAGTGCTAATCACAGAATCACAGAATAAGTTAGGTTGGAAGGGACCACAGTGAGTCATCTGGTCCACCCTCTCTGCTCAAGCAGGGCCATACTAGAGTGTGTGGCTCTGCATTGCGTCCAGATGGTTCTTGAATGCTTCCACTGAGGGAGAATCCACAACTTCTCAGGGAAATCTGTTCCAGTGCTCAGTGACTCACACAGTAAAGACGTTCTTCCTTCCATATTCAGGTGGAACTTCCTGTGCATCATTTTTTGCCCATTACCTGTTTTATTGGTTTCCACCACTGAGCAGAGTCTGGCTCCATCATCTTGGCACTTCCTGTTCATGTACTTGAATATGTGTGCAGTTTTTCTTTTGCTATTAAATTGTCTTTATCTCAACTCATGAATTTTTCTAGCTTTTACCCTTCTGATTCTCTTCTCCATCCCACTGGTGGGGGAGTGAGCAAGTGGCTGCATGGTGTTTGGTGGCTACCTGGGGTTAAACCATGACAGTTAGTTGTCATTTCCATGCTCCCCATATTTCAGTGTGTGATGCCTACTCACCAGAAGAGCTTAATTAATATTGTGGTTTCACTAAATTAATTCTTATTTCTGCTTTAGCTAACACTGATGTAGCTAGAAAAGAAACAAAAAAAATCAATCATTTTAGCCACTAGGTAGTAGGGATAGGCAACCAAAAATGACTTGTTTTGTTTAATACAATAAGACACTATGCTAATGAGAATACTATGAAATAAGGTACTGTGCTAAGGAGCTGTACAGAGGAAGCTGCTGGCAGCTGCCAAGACTTCCAGGCAATGCCCTCCACACTTCAGTCCTGTCTATAGAACACAGATTTCTATGTATGTAGGCAAAGGATGTTGTTATAACAGCTGCCTGTCAGTTAATAGACACGTTTAGGAGTATGGGTAGATGCACATGGCAACACAAGGAAGAAATGCATGTAAGGCCAAAAAGCATTCCTTGACAAGAGGTCTTTGGGGCTTAGTGTGAGGAGGTGAATAGGAAACCCATTATGAGATTCTTGCATTTGACAATGGCAGTCAACAGGATGATAAAAGGTCAGAGATTGTCTGTATTCCCAGAAGCTGATGGATTAAACCCACATTGTAATGTACCCAAATTAGGGAGACTGGAAGTGAATTACAGTGGGGAGAGAAATACTTAGATTTCTCCACAAGGAGCAGAAGGTGCATGGAGTGGAGAGCCCTGGGCTTTTGAAAGATCTGGCCCAAATAATGTCTGAGATCTGTGAACATGGATGGAGACATGCTCAGAGATAGGATTGCCTTAACTGTAGCTTTACATTTCTCTTCCTATCCAAAGCACTGAGCAGTTGTTAGGAGCTTGACAGGCAGTTTTGTGGAGTGCTGGGTGTGTATTCCCCTGGAGGCTGAGGAGCAAGCTGAAGCAGTTACAAAGCTGACTTCCAGGAAAGACCTTCTTTAGCTCACTGGGCTTGTGGTAACAGCCACAAGTCATGGGAAAAGGGGCTTTGCTTTCAAAAGAAGTACTAGAAAAACCACTTCTCTAGAAAGGTCTTGGAAAAGGCCTGGGTGCCCAGGTTTTACTCAATCTCTGAAAACCTGAAACCCAACTGTTATGCCATGTTAACATCCAGAGCAGAGCTATTTTAGGCTGGTGCTAACTGCCCCAGGACTGGTTCCTATAGAGGCTATTCTATAAAAATAACTTCTGACACCTTACATCTTTCACTGAAAAGGATTGCAGTGAGTCCAGACAGCCCTGTCCAGGGCACAGCACACATAACAGACCAGTAGAGAAAATGCATAGCTCTTTCAAACTCCTTTATTTTTGTAATGAGTTAATATTTCTGGTTAGTAGCACATGTGAGATGAAGCTAATAGTTAGTCTGCTGAGGGCATTGCAGGTGCACTAACAATCATAGCCCTCCTATAGTGCTATCTGGAGACAAAATGCCTAACTGTGCTTCGAGCACTTTCCATGAAAAAACAGCACTGTAAGGGGATTGCTGATTACAGCCTTCCATGAAAAATTAAATCTGCAGATAATGTGCTGTTTGTAACTTGCCAAGAACATTGCTCATGAGCAGCGCAGGAGAATCAATTCCCTCATTAGTACAAATGAGTATACATCTCTGTCTGAATGCAGAGGAATATTAGGCTATATGAATTTTTGTTAAAAAGGTCTTTTGATCGAGAAAGCGATTTGTATGTCTTTTCGGTTGCTAAGACATATTTCACAATGTATAAGGTTCCAAACATGTGGAAAGAATGGAGTTGCTAACATACATGTCAGGCTGATGATATTTTATTTGTAAAGTTAGTGTACTTCTGTAAAGGAATCTGCATTTGTAATCTAAAGTTTGGGCAGTCAGAATTTTTTAAGTGCTTCTAAACTCATTCTGTGTTTTCCCCCAGTGTCATTCACATTGCTGTTGAGCTGAGGTTCAAAAGATCAAATTGTAAGACCTTTTAGTGGCTTTAACAGCAATTCAGTCCTGCTTAATGTGCCTGTTATAATATGTTAGAATGGAGTGAGTGTAATGAGTATTTAAAAATATCAATGCTTATCATGCCATCTTGAAAATGAGACTGCAACTTTGTTAAAATCTAGTAGTTATTCTGTGCTTAATAGCTAAGGAATTTTAAAATTGGCCCAATCCTGTTCTTCCTGAAGCAAGTGGTAAAACTCCAGTTTAGTCAAATAGAAAGAGGATTAGATAAATGCTGACTGCTTGTATAGTTCCATCCGTTAACACTCAACTGCAGTAGAAATCTTCCATATGTTCTACTTGCAAGACTAGATGACTATGTTCACTAATTAGAAGCACTGTTAAAATATTTACTATATGAACTTCCAAACAAATGAAAAGATTAATGAGATTCTACTGATATTTTCAGAGTTGTTTTTGTAGAAAAAATATCTATACTTCGCTAACTGAAAAACAAACGCATTAAAACAGTGCTTACCAAAATCTTAATACCTGTCCTTAAAAATTCTGTGTAGCTATAAAGAACCTCCCTTCATGCCTGAATACCTGAATACTTGTGGAAGGAACCTCAAGGAATTAAGCGTTAAGGGATCCTGTTTTTTCACACTAAATCTTCAGTAAGTGCAAACTTGCTCCTGAATCTATGGTTAGAAGCCCTGCCATTGATTGATATAAATCTTTCTGGTCCTTACCCTTGTCTATGCTCTGAGTAGGAAATAGACTCTCAGTCACAGGCAGTGGCTTGTGCTCTAGAGCTGATGCTCCTGAGATGGTCTCACAAGTCCTGACTTCAGATGGTGTTCCTCAGTCTCTCTGCATCTCTCACCCTAAGCAGCTGAGCAAGTACCTGCAGATACAGTACCAAGCTGCTAGGCTGCAGACAGTATGGAAAAAAACAAAACCCAAAACAAACCCAAAAAACATCAAAACACCACAAACTGAAAAATTTGAAGGGTCTGGTGAACTTGAAACTCTCCTACAATATGTAATATTGAAATTTCATTTGTTCTCCAAACCTAATACCTATGGTATTTGTTGAAGTTGATTGTAAATGACATTTTCCATGAGTGGCAAAAGCACTGAAAGCAGCCAGATGGTTAGCAGAAATATGTAGTATATTAACAGACCACAACAACTGGGTCCCACAGTTTTTCTCATTGACAACTGAAACAACATTTTTCATCATGATCTTAAGGGTCTTTTCCAAACTAAATTATTCTATGATGTAAGTGCATTGAAAAAAATGCAAGTTCTTTAGAAGTAATAGCCCAATTATTGTTTTTAGCTGTCTTTTCCCACTCCAACTCTCCTGAGTACTACTACTTCTAATAGAATAAGTGGAAAAATATGTAACAATTTAAGTTACTAAATTATATCATAATATATTAGACTAAAGTTCCTTCCTTCCATTTGAGAGACCTGGCTTGTGTCTGCATACTAAACCATACTTATTAAAACCTCAAAGTGAAATCACATGTACCAGGAAATTCTTTAAATTAACTGGGGCCAGAAGGCACAATAATTGTCATTTAATCTAACATCCATTTTTTCTCTGGGCTAAGTAATCCACATTCTCCCTAGGATGAGACATGCTGGCCGTTAGCATAATAAAATATCTCTTTTTGCAAAATGCCTAATCTGGCTCCACTGAAGGCTATTCTGTGGGTAGAAATACCTTCTGTGTTTCTAAGTGGCTCTGTCATGATATAAAGCAGGTAAGTATCTGGCCCAAGGTGTTAGGAGATGCTTACCAATTCACAGGCTCTGAATCTGGCTTGCAGTTTTAAACATTCTGATGGCACCCTGGGAGGTAGAAAAGATAGCATGAGCATTAGCTGGAGAGCTCACTGCCATGCCAAATCAATGGGGGCTTTGCTAAATAACTCAGTAAATCATTGACATGCTGTTGTTTTAAAAGAAACCCCCTTAATAGTAAGATGAGTTCCATTGTGAGATGATGCTTCAAAGAAATAATTTGAAGCAGTTCATTGCAGAAACTTAAATGGATGCTTTTCAACTTTGCAATGCAGGCAAAAAGAAATTAAGGTTTATTAAAAATAATAACCAGGATCTTTAAATGCTTCAGTCACCTCTGACACCTGTTACGAGCCCTATGCATCTTATAGAAAGAGAGAGCAAGTAATGAGAAAACTGTTGTGGAAATCTTGGTATTTTATTGATGGAAGTAGCCAAATTCCACAGGAGATGACATTATTGACCAAGTGGACACTAAGCTTCAGGAAAGAGGGTCTCAGTTCCAGTATCTGCTGCAGACTCCATGTAATGCTGCTATTGCTTCACTATTGTGCTAAGCGTATTGTTGAATCTACAAACCCTGACTGAAATCAGAGCCACATCGTGCTACACACAGCACAAATATCCTGGAAGAGAACCTCTTCCTCCAAGACCTTCCAGTGCGATGAAGCAGGAAAAGGAGTAAAAAGAAGATAGGGTTCCACAAAGCTGCAGTATTGAATCTTGAAGCAGCAGTCTCCTGGTACCCAACTCAAGGCTGTTCTACTAGACCATAGTAAACCCCAGATTTGACCTAGGTTTTCTCAGACAAATAGGTCACACATCTTTTCTTTGCTACTACAGTGAAATCTTAGTTACAGGGGAATCATATGAGCAGTAAATGATCTCTTCAGGTCCCTTCCAAACTGAATTTTCCTATGTTGCATAGGATAAGGTTTGTCTTAGTTTATTTGTTGCCAACCCTTAGGGAAAAAGTAAAACAGAACAGCTTTGCTACATTTTCTGTAGCAGGCAGCACTGACAGAAGATAACATCTTTGAAATGGCTTGGCTGTGGAATGGCTGTTGAACTCTTGCTTGACATATGTAATAGAACCAAACTGCAGTCACATCTGCATATACCATCAGTTGGACTGATGTGCAAGTATATATCCTATACTGTTCATTATTTGGAAGTGCCTTGGATGTCTATCAGGATGCTGTGATCAGCCTCCAGAAGATTTTTTTTTAATGTTTGGGTGCCAAACTATATTCAAGCATTTCAGTTTGTGGGAAACTCTACTCAATAGTTTCTATTGCACTAAAATCAGGCAGCAGGACTTACCCTCCCTTGCACTGTTCCATACAAGCAGTGGAAAAGAGATCTAGCACGTGAATACAGACAGCAATGCTTACAGATTGGGACCAGAGTGCTAATGTGCCAAGGGTGTAGCAATCTGAAAGACAGATCATGACAGATATCTGAATGACAGATATCATTGCAGATATGACTTATACATCAATCTTTATTCAGCGAAGTATTTAAACTTTGCTGAAGTCTTAAGTACATGCAGATGATTTCATCCTACTCCACAAGATGAACCTACTTATGCTTTCAGCTGCAATCATTTGGAGATCATCTGTAGGGAACGCCTCCCGTTTGTCCAAATTCAATATCCAAATAGATACGGGGAAAATATTGCAAAAGGTTTGTTTTGCTGATAGTGAATTAGACTGAGTGGTATGTGATAATAAAAGTGGTTTGATATATAAAGCACTTGCATTCCACACTGCATATGAATATAGTGATTAAATGAATATGGTGAATCCATAACATGGTGCAATAGCTGCTGAGCAGTGCATGGATCTGTTGGAGCCATGATACATCAGGTGTTAGACAGCAAAGAGGAATGGGTACCTGCCAAAATAGCTATATTTGTGTACTTAAAGGAAACAGAACTTCTGCCATGTAGCAGACGTTTTGGCATTACAGAATGATATGAACATTAAGAGTGACCTGCCAGACAAGGAGCCCAGTTTCAGGGTATGCTGTGGAACTGGCCTGGTCAATGGACTCCTGTCATTTATGCTAGTGTTTGCTGCAGGAACCTGAGGCAGTCAGGCTCCAAACATGCAACTCTGAACTGAGAAGGGTTTTATTTATGGTACTTGATGGGATTAGCAAAATAATGATATAAGATATTGTCCCAAGAGAAATGAAGCAATTATTTCAGCTGAAACCCAGCTTTCTATGTGACTATCATGCCTGATGACAGGTGGCTTTGTTTTATCAGATTGAAAGCTGCCCCTCTAGTGAGGAACCCCTCTCTAAGTGGTGCTCAAGTTGGCTGTGTGATGCAGATGAGCTGTCAGTCAACTGAAGGACAGGATACTTAAGGACATAATAAAAAAAAATATTTTAGGAGGATTTAAGTCATGGGATCTGGAGATCTTGTGGACCCTAGCAAGGATCCTCAGCACAAACTTTTTGAGTTCAGAATATTTTGATAGATCCTTTGGTCTGCACCCCCTCATATATTACAAGGCCTTAAAATGGTATGTAGTCCTCCTGTACTGGGAGGAGAAATCTCTGGGTAATAGAAACAATTCCTCAAAAAGAGATGCATGTTTGATCTGAACTTATCTAATGATGCAACACTATCCTTGCCCCAATATTTTGTTGCCATAATTAAGGTCCTTCACTGTTAAAAGCAGTACTCTCATTTGAATCTATCCTCCTGCTCTCAGCTGCTGCTTTTCACATCTTTCTCCATTATCAATACCTAGAATTTTATCCACATCAAACTGTTCTCTTCTTAAGTCAACTTTTGATCTTAGTTTTGGTAATTTAAGCAGAGTGCACAAATTACAAATTACACCTCTTGATGCAAGAGTTCTCTTTTTTTTTTGCTTCCTCAAACTACGAATTTCTGCTTCCTCTCCAGATTTCCAGGATCTTTTCTGAAGTGTATAAATGGCTGCATGTAATATTTTTGGCAGTGGTGTCAGACATGTCCTAACAGACACTGCTCTTCATTTGCAAGAGGCAGAGCTATGCAGAAGCTTTTTGACAAATACTTTAAAGCATAGCATATGTAGAACATATTTCAAGAATCCTTTAAGGACCCAAAACTGGATCCTTCTGCTGGTGACAGCTCCTAAGTGCTCCCACATAACATCCCTTAAGTAAAAGTACTTGCTTGGAACAGTACTTAGCCCATATGCAAGCTTCCTGGTGGGGTGCTGTTGTTGTGACTGACTTACTACAAGGATAAGCCTTACCCTCCCTAGAAATCCCAAAGCAGGAATATGCTGCAGAGGCTCTAATTTGTTTGTTGAAGTAAGACAGAAAAAGGACACCTTTGCACAGGGCAAGTTTTCCTTCTTCCCTTTTCCTCAGTGAGGTGGGCTTGGTTGTCATTTTGGCTGGTATTTTATACAATGGAGATGCACCAACATGCAGATGTGCTTCTTTCAGTGACAAAGTCCCTTGAGCATTCAGGGTCTGTATTAATGCTGGGCAGTTTTCCCAGTGGCTGCCAAAGGATTTAGGAATGCCAAGATCACCATTTCTCAGTGGTACTTCTGCTACTAACTTCCTTCAGCGCTTTTTCAGAGCTCTGCAGCAACACACTCCCATCATGGCAAAGGAGCAAAAGCACTGAAAGAAAGACAGAATCTGCTGTCTTGCCTTTGCACAAAACAAGCACAGAAATTAGGAGAGATATTTCAGGACAAGAATTTCAAGTAAAGAAAAATACTGTCATATTGGGCAAGGTGCCTGTTCCTGAAGATACTGTAGGTTTTGAAAAGCTTCTGATTTATCTAGTCTGTTTTGTAAGCCACAGGGGACTGCATGTCATGCTGCAGTTCTGCTTGCTGAGACTGAGGCTCCACTGTTATCTGCTGCTTCTGTCAGTAAGACAGTACCTCCGGGAGCCAGGTTTGGGTTGTGCATTGGGACCACAGAATGGTGTCCTTGGAAAAGCCTTTTCAGGGAGAAATTGCATCCAGCCCTGCATCCTTGCATCGACATTTCTTAGGAAAACAATAAGGTCTACATGTGGTTTTGCACACTTAACATCCCTACCTATCCCCTCATACACATGCAAACTGAGGATTTATCACCACTCAGTTCTTTCTGGCCGTTAAAGCAGGGTGTGCATACCTCCACCACTCCCAGTGCACTGGGAACAACCTGTTTATGCCATTTCAGTGAGTGAACAGCAGCTCCAATAGTCTGAATCCAACCATCACTGTTTGTTTTGCTGCCAAAAGGAAAGCACAAATCCCAGAACAAACTGGCCCTCTTTAGGGGCAGGGTGTGGTTTCAGTTCAGCTTGTTGATAGGACAAGAATCCAGAACTGTACGCTGTGAATCCGTGGAAGCAAATATCAACCTCCAAAGAGGAAGATTAAATTTATCCATATCATCTTCCATTTATCCATGCTGTCCATTCGTGTTTCACCTCTGCGCTGGGACAGCACTTGTCACTTGCATCAGCTGCCGATGTATATTTCTTGCCTGACTGCAGCCAGGGAATCTCTGCACTGAATTCCTAGATATGCAACACAAACCACCTTCCCCTCATGGCTTGATTTCTTATCTGTTCATGCATTGTCTACATAGTCCATGGTCATTTCCTCTTGTCTAGTTCATCCTTTGCGAATCCCAAAAGTATCTTGGTACTTCACTGCTGAATAGACTCAGCAAAATTCCTTGGAAAGAAATGCACGGCTTTTAGCTCATGATCTGAAATTCACATCCAGGTGACATACAGGA
>NW_008670772.1:39929-66677 GCF_000695815.1 Acanthisitta chloris
TGATTGAGAGCTTTGGCACTAAATGCTGCAAAGTAATTGGCAGCATGAGGCAAGCAAGCTTTCTCATGCTACCACCATACACCTGAAAATCCATAACTAATATATATAGAAAATCAGACTTGGGGCAGGACAGGGAGTTGGAAAGATGAATTATGGAAGCAACTCTCAGCTATTTAAGTGCACAATACAGTGTGAGAACTCATTAGCAGAACGTGGAGTGCAGTTTGCATGTACTGACACAGCCAATGGTTACCCAAGCAGTTTAGAGAAAACTGATGCTGCAGAAGGAAACTTTGAGGTTTGTGGATGTCTTACTATGGGTGGATCAAAGCCAGAAGGCATAAAGCTACCTACTGCAACACAGAGACCTGCTGGAGGTTTTGAAAGGTCTTCTGTGAGGTGGGGGAAAGAGGACTAGGCAAATGCATTTATTCATATTTGCTCCAAATGATTCAAGTAATGAAGATTGTAACATACTGCCTAAAACTAGTAGTGATGGATTCAATGAGGAGCTGGTGAGGCCAAAGTTTCCACATAGCTTTTAAATGCCTTGGAACTGGAATCTCCTCTAAAACAAAAGAAATACAGTGTTTATCTTTGCATGCCCAATCACCTACTGGATTCCTAGCTTTGCACTAGTGCAAACCTGTTGAGAGGGAGTTCTTTTGAAGGCTGTAGCACTTAAGCACAGCAAAGTCATGCCTTTGCCCACCTTGACCCAAGTGTGGTGCCCAGGGTGCAACTTGCAGTTTATGTGCTGCACAAAGACATAGCACCATGTGGCCTGGAAAAGACCTTTAAGATCACCGAGTCCAACCAAATCCAATGGCACCACTGTAATTTTTCGTTTTTCTAGTACAAGAGAAAAACTTGCTTCTCTTGATACCCTCCCATCCACTGGTACAACTAAGAGAAATGTAGGATTTTGTCCTCTTCTGCATGAAGAGCACTGAAACCCAGATTTACCTCATTGGAGAGCATTTAATCATGTGACTGTGGTCTCATCTGGAGTGGATATAGCAATTCCTCCCCTTCTGCATAAGATTGCATGGAGTAGCTAAGAATCAATGGATATCACAAAGGGAGAGAAAGTTTGCATGCATCTTCACACTAGGGAGTAGGACTGTCTGTGAGGAATAGGAACTGGGATTAGCTGTAGGATTTAAATGCAGTCATGTGCTCTGAACCTAAGGACTAGATCACCTTTCCTCTGCAGCAGATGCTTCTCCTACAGTTACAACCAGCTTGGACTTTTTAGTCATGGTACAATTCACTGCCACTGAGCTGATCAAATTATCACAGTGTCTGGTTTACAATATCACTGATTAAGTCACAGAGGAGGAAGCTAATTATAGAGGAGCATGCTATTTACACACAGGGATGCTGTAGCAAGCTCTGCAGGAGGCAGATGGAAGTATTTTGAAAGAAAAGAAGGGGGAAGGGCATATGGCAGCAAAACAATTTTTGTGGGGAATGCTACAGCCTCTCTTCCTCCTCTTGAGGTATTTCTTCTGTATAGCAGAGGTGGGCTGAAAAGCACTCTCAGAATTTGAGGGTACAATTCCAAGAGGCTGCTTAAATTTTATTACTGGGCATGTGATCATTATGCTACAGCCTAGAATAGCTCAAACATGGCTTTAATGTCAGCCTGTCAGTGTATTCATCACTGAACAAGCATTACATAATTACACTGAATCACAAGATTAGAATATAAGGGATTGTTTTGGGAGGGGAGGTATGTTAATATAGAGTGATCTAATTTGTATCGATCTTTCTACAACATGTTTAAGGGTAAGTGTACTTAGGAGCCAACCGCATCATAAAAAGAATGTCTGGAGTCAAATGGAGGAGAACTGTGGCATAACCACACTGTAGGTACTTGCTCAGAAAATACATTGAAGCAAATGGGACAAATAACTATGTACAGTGCCCTTGAAGAGAAACATTTTAAGTGCAAAACAATTTAATATTGTACTTGCCACAGACATTATTTTCTACAATGATCAAGGGGGCTCTTGCATTCCAACTTTACAACGGGAAGTAAAAATTTCTGGAATGTGAATCTGACATTGCTTTACTTTTTCTCTTGTGCAATGGTTTGTAAAGAGTGTAATAAAGAACTGTTGATACAACCCCATTTAGTATGTATGTTAAGGCCAGAGAAAGATACAGGGCTAACTAAGGCTAACCTGTGGTAGGTATAAAGCTTTCTGACTTGTCACCATGTGATTATAAAAAAAAAAAAAAAAAGAAAGTCTATTGACCAGGAATTCATGGAAATGCTTCTTTGACAGCTTTTCTTGAGAAAGCTGGGGGAGCAGAGTTTAGCTCACAAACTATAATATGCTATTTTTCTTGCAGAAGCTTAGCAGACAAGGGGGGGCTGAAGTGACTTTCTTATAGGACATATATGAATCCCCTGCAGTCACATCATTAAGCCCCCAATAGGTCAGCAGAAGTGTAGATAGCACAAGCAGAAGGAGGAATCGGATTACTCCACTTTGGCTAGTTCTGGAAGGGCATTTAGCAGACCATTTTCAGTTTGACAGGATTAGTTAGCACAGTAGGAAGAGAGAAAGGCCATAATTTCCTCTCTGTGGGAATGACCATTGAGATATCAGGTGCTAGGAGAGCTGTAAGTGTTTACTTGGTGAGGCTGAGCTTTGAAACAGGGATCATTTAGTTTGTCTCTGCTTATAGAGGGCCTAAGTAGCATTCAGCTGGGTTTTGAGGAGGGTTTTTTGTCCACATCCTGATAGGTAATTTTTTGAAAGAGGAGTGGGACTAAGGAGTAGGAGATGTTGTGTGAACTGTGTCTATTTGGGGTATCCACAGTAATACCACATCTTCCAAACTATCACTAAAAGCCTGACCTATCAGCAGACAGTTGCTGCTTGCAGTCCAACACCCCTGTCTGGGATGCTGAAGATGGGACAGAGACAGGCTATCTATGTCTGCAGAGGAAGAAACAAGCTGCTTGAAGAAAACCATGTCTGAGATAGGAGCTGTTTTCCTTCAGCTGGCACAGCCTTGGCTTTCTTTCGACCCATGTGCATCTTGGAAACGCTTGGTGGGAGCATCCTAGACCCAGGCTAGTGTCTGGTTCTCAGAGGGGAAGTGTCATGGAGGTGTCATGGTTTAACCCCAGCTGACACCTAAGTACCATGCGGCTGCTCACCCTCCTCCCCATCTCCCAGTGAGGAGGAGAATCAGGAGCAAAAAAGTAAACCTCGTGGGTGGAGATAAGAACTGTTTCATGATTTAAAGAAAATACAATGATAATATGAATATTAATAATAATAATAATAGCAAATCCAACAACGGCAGCTTTAAAAGGCCTCTTCCAACTCAAAATATTCTATCATTCTGTGAATTGCAAAGAAAAAGAGAGAGTGTGGAATGAAACACAGTAGAAACAAGTGATGCACAACAGAGCTGCTCACCACTCACTGACTGATGCCCAGTCAGTCCCCAAGTAGTGATTGGCACATCTCGACCAACTCCCCCCTCCCAGTTTATATACTGAGCATGTTGTTCTGTGGTGTGGAATATCCCTTTGGCCAGTTTGGGTCAGCTGTCTTGGCCATGCTTCTTCCTGTGTTCTTGTGTGCCTCCTCACTGGCAGAGCATGGGAAACTGAAAAGTCCTGGATTAAAGGACATCAGTGTGTTACCAACACTGTTCTCATACTGAATCCAAAACACATCACTGCACCAGCTGCTAGGAAGAAAATGAAATCTATCCCAGCTGAAACCAGGACAGGAGAGATCAGTAACTGGTGTTTGAGTTAGCGAAAGTCACCCTTCCATAGTGTGGAGGGGGTTGGAGAGGGTCAGGGCCCCTTAAGTGTTGAGGTAAGAATGGGCCATTAAGTGTCGAGGTAAAATCCCTTATTGCTTGTAGGTTCAGTATGTATGCCCTGGAGGGGTGAAAAAAATAAGGAAAGGAATATAACTCATCTTTTCGGCATTACAAAAACAGAATTTCCCTGCAAGTTTGGTTGGTTTGCTGTGGTGTAGTGTGCCATTTCAAAGAGAAATTAGAAATTCAACAGGCTTTCACATGCATAGAATCATAAAATAGTTTGGGTTGGAAGGCACATCCAAAGATCATCTAGTCCAATCCCCCTGCAATGAACAGGGACATCTTCAACTGCATGTGAAGCTCTGTATTGTCTCACACCAGCCTGCCCCTGAGAGAGCATGGGTTACTCTACCTCCGAGTGTGCTAATTTTGGCTGAGAGAAAGTTAATTTTCTTCATAATAGCTTGCATGGGGCTATGTTTGGGATTTGTCCTGGAAAGTGTTGATACCACAGGGATGTTTTTGATACTGCTGAGCAGTGCTTACACAATGTCAAAGCCTTTTCTGCCTCTTACACCACCTCACCAGCGAGGAGGCTGGGGGGGTGTATAAGAAGCTAGGAGGTGACAGACACATCCAGATGAGCTGACCCCAACTGACCCAAGGGGTATTCCATGCCATATGGTGTTGTGCCCAGCACATAAAACTGGGGGAAGAAGGAAGAGAGGACATTCAGAGTGACAGGACTTCTCTTCCCAAGTAAATGCTGCACATGATGGAGCTCTGCTTTCCTGGGGATGGCTGAACACCTGCTTGACCATGGGAAGTGGTAAATTAATTCCTTATATTGCTTTGCTTGTGTTCACAGCTTCTGCTTTACCTATTAAGCTGCCTGTATCTTAACTCATGAATTTTCTCACTTACTCTTCTGATTCTATGCTGCACAGAGCTCTGCTTTCCTGGGGATGGCTGAACACCTGCTTGACCATGGGAAGTGGTAAATTAATTCCTTATATTGCATTGCTTTGCTTGTGTTCACAGCTTCTGCTTTACCTATTAAGCTGCCTGTATCTTAACTCATGAATTTTCTCACTTACTCTTCTGATTCTCTCCCCCATCCCACGGGGGGGGAGTGAGTGAGCAGCTGCATGGTACTTAGTTGTCAACTGGGGTTAAACCTTGACACTGAATAAGATCAGTCTGCTCTGCAGTTGTGGCAATTGCTTTGCTTGTGTTCACAGCTTCTGCTTTACCTATTAAGCTGCCTGTATCTTAACTCATGAATTTTCTCACTTACTCTTCTGATTCTCTCCCCCATCCCACGGGGGGGGAGTGAGTGAGCAGCTGCATGGTACTTAGTTGTCAACTGGGGTTAAACCTTGACACTGAATAAGATCAGTCTGCTCTGCAGTTGTGGCAAATTCAGCATTCTAAATAGGTGATAAAATAGTTAGATACCTGTTTTCAGTTTTATTCCTTCTGTATAGTAAGTTGCAAAACACCTGTAACATAAGCTTGAAAATAAAGCATGATAGATAATTGTGTCCTAGTATTTACTTTCTGAACTGGCCTAAGGAGGATGTTTTAATGCTGTGAACAGGCCTGCTTAAATGTTCATAAGAGTCTCAGTATAAAATCCTAATGAACAATTATCTGTCTCTAATTCCTCTAATGTACTCTCTGGTCTGAATGATAGCACTTGTATTACTTTCTATGAAACACATTTACCTCCTGCAATTCATTTGACTGTAATTCTTATGCAGTTTATATTTGGATGGTTTTGTTTTATACTTAATAGTAACTCTATAAGCACAGATACATTTCTTAAAAAAACCCCTAAACATATTTAAATAGTACCGAAATAAGATCCTTTTTGCTGCTGCTATAATAACACCTCTAATGTTTAACAAGCCACAAGAACTGGGAGAATAGAATAATTTACTTGGCTCATAAAAGAGCACAAGTAG
Source organism: Acanthisitta chloris (assembly GCF_000695815.1). NCBI lineage: Eukaryota > Metazoa > Chordata > Aves > Passeriformes > Acanthisittidae > Acanthisitta > Acanthisitta chloris. The sequence continues at coordinate 45,701 of NW_008670772.1, forward strand.
TTACATAAAATGAACATATCAGTCTGCTGTTGTTCCTATTCCACATGGTTCCCTGTGGCTTATTTCATTTTAGGCTTATTTTTCTTTTTTTGAGGAAAATTAATTCAATGATAGTACAGTTTCTTCTGGGTCAGAGAGACCAGGTTAGCCAGAAAGAAATGACTTCTCAGAAATAGAAATATGATATGCTTCCTGGCTCTCAACCTTGTTACTAGGACAATAGATGGATATAAATTTCAACAAATACAAAATAAGCCCAATTGGAGAGCTAATCCAAGAGGGATTCTGAAATGAGACAAATATAAATGGATCTATAGAACTGTAAAACAAAATACTACATTACTTATATCACTTTTCCTGAAGGCATAAAAAGATATTAAAAAGTCATTAGCCATGCTAGCTTAGTCACCTGAGAATCTTTGGGAATGACACTTCAATTCCACTTTCTTAATGACCACGTGGATTTGTGGAAGTGGAAAGACAACAGAATGAATTCTTCTGGAGTAGTTCTTTGCAGGGAATATGGCAAAGTATTCCTAGCAGTTCTGAGATGAGTTCCTGCTCCAAACACACATTTAAAGGTCAGGCTCTGTGTCAGATCTAGTCATTGTGGCTGATATTTCAGACTGTGCTAGGTCTGCCAGAGTTAGTGCTGGCAGCTTCTGTGGAAGTCTTGTTATGTGTCTAGCAACCTTTCCAGTCATCCAATAGTTTTGTGTCTCCTTGTTTTATAAGGCTGTGCATTGTGCCTCCCTAATTTTATGCTCTTTTGGGGAACAGCATAACTTTTTGAGGCAGGGTGAAAACTACTCCTAGCTGTCTGATATTGTCCCTTGGCAGTCAGAAGTCTGTCTTCCCAGGAGGGGACACTTGTGATGGGGCTTTGAGACCAGGTATCCCACTGCCTCAGTGAGTGGTCTCATGGCAATCCTGGCTTACAGCCAGCATACTCAGTATTGAGCCCCATAACTCAGCTGCTATTGACTTGTCTCCACTGAAGTGCACAGAGTTTTGATTGCTTTCTTTTGTGTAGAACAGTTCTGCTACTTGTCTTGGATGATGTAGGGGAAAAGGGAATTTGTTGTTGTATATTCTACATTTTAGCCCAACCCTTTGTCCTGTCTTGGTGAGGGGAAATAGCAAACTCACGTACAAAGTAATTGCAGTCTGTGACTTGTTGACTGGGAGCAAGAGTGATTTTCATCGTTTATTTGCTAGAGTGATTTCCAGCTCTTTGAATGAAAGATGAGCTTGTGGAATCCAAGCCTATGTTTAAGGTCTATAAAACATGACATGTTGAGAGAGAGATGTATATGTATAACTAAATTGCCTCCAAGGGATTTCACAGAGGCCCAGGCTCAAGCTATCGATACTGTAGGGATGTGTTTCCTTAGCCAGAGTGACCAGATGAAAGGTGTTTTCCCTACTGGGAGTTAGCACTGCTGGTGCTTTCAGTCCTAGAAATCCTTATGGCAAAAGGATTGCTGAGAACAGCCCCTGCTCTGTTTTGCAAGGCCAGAAGTTTGGCCTTTTTTCATGTCTCTTGCCCTCCCTCTGCTCAGCCCTCCTGAGACTATGGTTTTGCTCTGGTTCTAGCCATTGGCATGGTACTAGAGTGTCTGTGATATCATGGACAGCAGGAAGCCAAGGTAATGATAGGGCTAGGAAAATAGCCATTAATTCTAAATATAGTCTATCTTGTGCTTGGATCTTATTTGTATTGCTTCTCCCAGTCAGTTTTAAGCCCTGTCATTGCTGATAATTATCACAGTTGAGAAATCATTGCTGGATAATAAATTGTCTCTGAAGGAGATTGAGGGGCAACAAATGAGGAGATTTGGTGTTCTGCAAATCATGGCTGTCCCTGTACAGCTTTGCTCTACTGGGAAAATATCCTGTGCTTGCCTCCTGCCTTCTCCTTCCAGTCCTCCATGGTAAGGGTGGGAGAACCAGCCCTTGTGAGGGCACGTGCTAGTCCTGGGCATTGTGAAGGGCTTTGTCAGAGCCTAGGGATATAGCAGGGTACAGGTATCTCCCCTGGAGTGCAGAGGCTGCTTTCCTTGGCCTAAGGGGCTTACCTGCATTAGCCAGGCAGACAGCGAACTCCTCCTGACTATGCCAGCCACACAGGAGCAAGTTTTCAGGAGACTAGTGGACAGTAGCTGCCTCTTGAGACCTCTCTCTCCTGGGACATCACAGTACATTCCTAGCAGGTCATGTCTGGATTCCTCCCATCCCCAAGCTTTGGCCTTGTCCCTCATTAGCATGGTTAAGGTAGGTGTTGTGGTTTAACCTGAGCTGACAACTGAGCACCACGTAGCTGTTTGCTCACTGCCCCACCAGCAGGATGAGGCAGAGAATTGGAAGTGTAAAAGTGAGGAAACTTATGGGTTGAGACACGGACACTGAAATAGGTAAAGCAAAAGCCATGCATGCAAGCAAAGCAAAACAAGGAATTCATTAACCACTTCCCTTGGGCAGGCAGGTGTTCAGCCACTCCAAGGAAAGCAGGGCTCTGTCATGCATAACAGTGACTTGGGAAGACAAAAGACATCACTCTGAACGTCCCCCACTTCTTCCTTCTTCACCCAGCTTTATATACTGGAATGAGGCCATATGGAATGGAATACCCCGTGGGTCAGCTGGGGTCAGCTGTCCCAGCTGTGCCCCTTCCCAAGTCCTTGTGCACCCCCAGTCTCCTCACTGGATGGGCAGTACGAGAAACAGAGACAGCCTTGATGCTCTGCAAGTGCTGCTCAGCAAAAAAAAGAAAACATCCCTGTGTTATTAACACTGTTTCCAACACAAATCCTGAACACAGCCCTACCAGCTACAGTGAAGAAAATTATCCCTACCCCAGCCAAAACCAGCACACTGGACTAGGTGCAATGATTTACCTTTCTCCCCCTTCACCCTCCTGCCTAGGGCAGCAGGTCTGAGTCAAATGCCTCTTTGCAACACAATAAGCAGGGACTGAGCTGAGTATTTCTTTGCTACTTGCTTTGCTCTTTTTTTTTTTCCTTCCCAGTTTGCCTTGTGTTCTTGCTTACTTCTAACAGTGCTTTTGTAAAGTTTCTCTTATGAGGCTTGACCTGCTGCTTCTTTTTTGTGTGATGGGAGTGTCACTGGGAGCTTGCAGTGGCTGGATTGAGGCTGAGCTTAGAAGTTTGAGCATCAGGATGTTTGTGAGGGCAGAGTTATTGGAAGTCTCTAAGAAACTTGCTGCTGGGTAGAGCCAAGGTGGGGCTGCTGGCTAGCTGGAGCTCTCCTTGCCAAATTAGGGCTGCTTTTTTCCTCCTGTGGTTAATGGTTTTCATGTGTGACAATGGCTAGCTGTTTCTTCATGCTTAAATTTGCCTTGGACCTCATTTTGTACTTTAAACATGCCAGAAATACTATCACTTATGCTTTTAAATTGGGGTAGGGTGGGACGTAGGGTAGGAGGTGTTGTTGGTTGTTTTGGGGGGGTTGGTTTGTTTATTTGTTTTAGTAGAGCCACATTCAAAAGAGTTTATATCACTATTAAACAATGGCCATACTTAGGCATTTGGAAACTCTGGTGCTCCTAGGAGATTTATGGCTCTGGCCAGCAATGACCTGCCCCAGGAATCTGCCAAGCTTTCTTGTTCTCCCTAGGTTTCCTAAAGTGTATGAGTTAAGTGCCTGAAATTTGTTGGAATGAAACTGGCCTGCTAGTTTCAGAAACTGGCCCTACAGATCAGGGCCTGATCCAGAGTCAGGTGTTATTTCACAGGAGTGGCATCAGGCTTGTGTTTATATTGGTGTGATTTCAGGATGTCTTCTGATATGGCACCAAGTGATACTCAGTGTCTTCTGCAGGACTGTGTGAGCTGGCCCTGACCATTTGAGGAGTTGCTAAAGGGAAACAAGCTACAAGGAATTGCAATAATCAAGTTGCTGGAGATGAGGCGAAATCAATACCTGAGGCAGAATTTCAGTATTGGGAAACAAATGTCAGCAAAATCAGGCAATATGCAAGAGATGGAAAATGGACTGGGAATAGGTTGAGGGGAAGCAGCAGGTGGTTTTTCGCCTTTGTAAAAATTTATTTAATCTTATTTTATTGTGGGTTTGTTTGGTTTTGTTGGTTTGTTTGTTGATTTTGTTTTTTAAATAGCCTTCAGATTCTGCATGTAACCCACATGGTGGGTTACAGTCCAAATTGATTTTGAAGGCAAGGTTTTATCTAAAAGTTGTGTCTGTTGAAAGCAAATGGACATGGACTATTAACTATGAGGGCAGTGTGGTGACAAGGTACCATAACTTCAGGTTTGGATGCATTTACTTGCAAGAAAACCTGATTAGATTTGAGTTTTCACTGTTGCAGGGAGCTGGGGAAAAGGGAGCCCAGCATAACAGTATCAAATGGGGTAAAAGTGAAATAAATCTATAGAATAGTAGAAAGATGTTGACAAATGCAGAGTTTCAATAAAGGGCAATAGCATAAAGGCCAACATGGCCTATGGATTCTGAGTAAACTTAAATTTCAAGCAACTTTTTATGCAGTGACCAGCTGAGCTGAACAGGGAGAGAAGGATACCAGACAATAAGGACTTGTCTCTAGGGGGCAGCTTAGTTCTAAATCAATTATATAGTGCTTTGAAATGCCAGCAAATGCTTCCAAGCATTATATTAAAATTTCATGATCAATAATGTTGAAAGCTGCACTACACACAGGCTAAAATAACACCTGATAATTCACCAGTATATGAATTTAATAAAATGTTGTTCACCAGTGTTAGCTGCAATGCACTGTCCAGGTTATCCTCTTGATTTGAAATTACCTGTCAAAACTGTCTTTTTTTGTTAGGTGAGCATAGATCAGAAACTGTATTGCTTATTCTCTGGTGTATTTACTGCCAGAAATAGATGACTGTTTATTGAAACTTGGTCTAGCTGCTAAGGAACATAGCTTTCTTCCTTTCTGTAAATGTATTATGGTCTGCATCAAAGGAAGGCCTGCAGGCCCAGCTGAGCTCAGGACTCTGTCATTCCAGTCAGCTACAGACTCTGCCCTAAAGATTTAAAACTAGAAATAGACCCAGCCAGTGTGCTGGGAAGTGGAAGCAGGTAGAATTGATTACAAAGACGCCTTTAGTTATCCTTGAAAAACCAAAAGAACTGATTATTAAAACTGTGTTCCACACATGGCTTTGTCTGGTCAAGATGCTTCTTGAAATGGGACTTAATTATCCAGGAGCTTCTTTAAAGATTTGCCTGAAGAATGGATTTTATATTTTCATTAAAAACAAGAAGAATTTTTAAAGTATCAGCTTGAATATAGACAGAAAGTTTGTGTGTTATGATACTGAGTGCTAAATTACCTACCTTTTGACTGCTAGGTAGTTAAGGTCCCTGCATGATGCTGAGGCTAACTTTCTGTTTACTTGCTAGCTCAGTGATTTGCATATTTTTTTCTTACTGTTTGTCCAGCATGTGAAAAACATTCAAATCCCTCATCTGTCTGAGAGATTTTGAAAGCAACTATTTCCCAGGTCTTGCAACTATTTGACTGCCTGTAAAATATTTTAGGATGTTTTTACTGCCTTTTATTGAAGCTCTTCCAGTTTTTGTGAATGAGCAAGTATTTGGTGGAGTGCAAGTAAAGGCAGGACCATCTTTCAGGGTGCCACCTGAGGTAGGTAAAACCTGGCTTCTTAGCTGTGCTGCAAGGGCTATCTATATATTTTCATATTTCAGAGTTCTTTGGGAATGGGATCTAGAATGCAATGACCAGGAATTGGTTCCAGAAATTCAGATATGCTGTTTGTTTTAGCTGATAATTAGGTGTGTATTATGCCATGTGAAATAGCACAATTTCAGGAATAAAGCATGAGAGCATTTTGTCACATCTTCTTATGCCTACAGGTATTCTACCATTTAATGATGAGGCACTCCCCTGACATATGATAAAACTGGATTTACATCATTGTTTATTTTTACAAGTGATTATGCTTAATACACAAAAAATGAGGGAACAGGGGAGGCATAGCAACACTGCTGTCTTCATGAATGCAACACTCATGTTCTCAGAGGCATTTCATCTTTATCAGTGTGTCAGAGCTTTTGGTAATTCCTCAGCAGCTGGCAATTCTAGATGGTGTTGCCTGGAGGATGTGGGTACAGGCTTGTCTAATATTGGGGATTACATGTTGATATTTGAGTAATGCAATACAATATTGCATATTTTGTACTAGCAAAACCTTTCATTAACTCCAAGTGACTCTGACCGCTAGAACCTTTAATGCACTTCCCTAATTAGTCTGCTGAAGCCCCTGCTTTAATTAGTTGTTCACAGTCTCAGTGCATTGATTCTTTGTCCCTTATAGTGGCAGGGGCTGCTGTCCAAAACAGTTATTTTGATGTAGTTTGATATATTCTGATGTTTCTTATGTGGCTGGATATCTGCCCAGGATTTGCTTGGAAGTATGAAATGTTAAAAAAACCCCAAAACACACAACTGATTTTATTGTATTTGTCAGGGATATGGTAAACCATAACAATAAAACATATTGTAGGGCTACACTAACTCACAGTAATGGCCTTGAATCCTTCTGTGAGAGACTACTTGATACAAATTAGCAAGCAAATGTGCATTCACAAATAAGCAGTACCCTGATCATTTATTTGGACAATTGTTCTTTAAATAATTTATGGCAACACTTCATAGTGATCAACTAGTACAGATACCATAGTAGTATGTCTTGCAAGAGTAAAGAGGGAACAGTACTTACAGAAATTTGCTACTAAGCCTTTGCTTGAGAAACGGGCTGGGTCTAGAGGGAATAGTTATGCTTGTGGAATATGCAGAATGTTCATGAATAGTGGTCTGTACACTCTAAAGACCCTGATGAACTGATAGAGAAAACTGGGGAAGAGAGGGTGTCCTGCTTCATATGGGTCCTGCTCCTACCATATCTCAGGGTTTTGGCTGGGTTAATTCTGCTTCTGTTACTGCAAGCACTGCAAAGGCAAATGTTTGAGTTCATATTATCAGATGAAAGATCAGTTAGAAATTGGAATAAGTGGCCCAGTGAAGTGGTGAAGTCACTGTCTCCAGAAGTGTTCAAGAGGCATCTGGATATAGTATTTATGGATACGGTTTAGTGATGATTCTGGTTGTGCTAGGTTGATGGTTGGACTAGATGATCTTGAAGATCTTTTCCAGCCTTGTTGATTCAGTGATTCTGTGATATTTAAAGTTATGTTTAGCTTCTTCTGCTAGGTGTGAAACATATACATAGATGCCCTCTTTTATTTTTAATGTAGCACTGTTTTGAAAACTGTTAAAGAGAGTCAGGCTGGTGCAGTGCTAGAGCACTAGCCTGGAAAACAAGTGCTGATTTCCTCTTCTTCTGCTGAGTTCTGTGAGATGGGGCAGGTGCCAATATTTTTGCTATGCCACAGTTCACTCAGCATTGTCTTGTCTCACCTCATAGGTGGGGAATAATTACAGCAGGATACAATGTGGAAGGATGTGCTGTATTTTGGAATAGTCAAAAACTTGCTACTAGGGAGTTTTGGTTCTGGAACTATTAGCAGCTTTGATATTGCAAGGGCAGAATTCCATCATCTATGTGAGTCATCCAAAACACTGGTATTTCATTTCAGAGAAGTCTGATTTGACCAAGAGTGGAGAGCAGTCTTGGAAAATTGCTATGCCCAAACAAATGGACTGCTACTGCAATCAGGCAATACCTTTTACAGAACAGCCAGTGTGAGGAAGACATTTTAAAAGGCAAGCACCTTCTCCCCCTTCCCCTTCCTTCCCAGGTCACCTGAACAACTGGTTCACAGTTTGGGTTTCCAAAGCAACAGCCATTCTAATGATTCAATGCCATTTTTGCCTTTTTTTGTTCAATGGTGTGGAAGAAAGGTGCCACTGAGAATCACAGAATCACAGAATTGGTAAGGTTGGAAGGGACAACAGTGAGTCATCTGGTCCAATCTCCCTGCTCAAGCAGGATCATGCTAGAACACACTGCACAGCACTGTGTCCCAACAGTTCTAGAACATCTCCAGTGAGGGACACTCCACAATCTCTCTGGGCAGTCTGTTCCAGTGCAAACTTTTTCCAGCAAGGATTTTTCTAGAATTGTTTTTGGTTAAAGTTAGATTATATTTTAATATTGTCTTCTGATATCAAATTTCCACTTTAATAAAACTAGATTTTGAGCCTTGTTTTGACATTGTGGTAGGCCACAGAAGGTATCTGTCTGTTGGAAAAACCTGTGCTGGATCAAAGCATCTCAGCATGGCAGATGCACTATGACCTATGGTTAATGCAGAGGAAAGACACCCAGGCAAACTGCTGCAGGAGACAGGGTTATATGTTGACATGTCCTAACTGTCACTTGCTCATATATGACAACATATATTTGACTACAAATGCAAAAGACTTTAAATAGTTTCTGGAGAATTTGGCTGTCCTCTAGCCAGAGTTGTGATTGGGTGATTGTGGCACAAAATGTGCTCTACTACTCCAGCTTGAATCATTCAGGTTAAAAAGTCAGGTGAGAAACTAGGAAATGTCAGACTATCACAGCTACCTTCAGCCAAATGAGATAAATTTGGCTTATTTTTTCCCATGATACTCCTCACCAGCCTGCCCTGCCCATGCAGAGAACACACATTTTCTTTCTTTTCTTTTCGATTATTTGCTTGTTCATTTGAAAATTGAGATTCATTTGGCTAGAACTTCTCCTGTACTATGTGAATTTGATATAAATTAGGTTTGTTCAAGTTGTTTGGTGGGGTTTCTGTTTGTTGTGATTTGGTGGGATGTTTTTAGATTTTTTGTTTGTGGTTTCTGTTTGTTGTGGTTTGGTGGGATGTTTTTAGATTTTTTGTTTTGTTTTAAACAATATAATATCTGAAGAGTGAACTAGCTTGAAGTATTCTGGCTCAAGTAGACTGCAGTGCCTTGAAACACTTTTGCTTGACCAGAACACCAAGCATAACTCCTACAATAATAGGAAGTGATTTCATATGAGCCCAGCTGCAAATTTGCCAGGCTGTGACATAAGAAATGTTAGGGACATTTTTTATCTTCTTGTCCAGCCAGAAAGCTCCACAACTTCCCTGTTGTCTCTTTGGCACTTCTTGTCATTTCCAGTATTTGCTAATTCATAGTTGGTCTAATATATGCTTGTGTTTGGGCCATCATTTCTTTGGATTTAATATCTTTTTTCTCCACAGAAACTTCTCATGGAGCTAAAGAGGCCATTACATGTTTGGGTCTTTTTAGGAGCAATGCTTATCTTAGGCCCTGAACACCCCCTTTCCTTTATGCCAGTAGCCCTTCTTTGTACCTCTTCTGTAGATAATTTATCCTAAACTGAAGACTGATTCTGAATTACTGCTGTCAGGAAGTGTCCTGGTCTCAAACCAACTTTCACTCTTCCCTGCTTATTATCGATATCCCTGTGACAATCCTCGTGTGACATGTAGCAAAATAATCCTAGTCATAAATAGTGCATGGATTATTCATCTGCAATAATTTGAGCAAAATAAAGTTCATTTTTGTGTTAGCCAGTATAGTGGCTGTCACTGAAGAGTCAACACTTACTAAAGGCTACTGTGCATTGGATAATAGAGATTTTTACTTTTTTCCCTTTTTTTTTTTTCTTCCCAGGATGCTAAGAATAGGGAAATATCCATGGTAACTGTATGTTATGTCATGGCAAATGTTGAATTTCTGTGTGTGTGTGAAGCAGTGACAGCTGCATGGTACCATTTCTAAGCATTTTCAGAGTATGTGTGTTGGGCAGGATAAGAAGGTTACCTCATACATTACCAACATTAAAGCATCTGAGATTCAGTATCCCGTGTTTGTACTTCTCTTCATGCTTTGCTTTTATCTATAGCAGTGAGGTGCTGGGAAAATATGCCTTGCCAGAAAACTCTCCAAGCTTGTGGATCTTTGGAGAATATAATTAATGTACTTTGAGACACTTACAAGTGAGGAGAGAAAGAGAGAAGTCTAAATTTACTCCTATTTCTTATTATTTCTGGTGTCAAAGCTCCATGTCCTACTAGTTTTAGTCAGAATCAAATGTCACTTCAAAACACCCTGGAATTATTGACAGCTTCTAGGATTCTGAGCAGGATTGTGGCAAGTTCTCATGCCTTTTTTTCTGTGAACTTAACTACCAACAAACCTTAGGGCACATTAATGGCTTGCTTGAGAACTTGGAAGGTGAGCTAGAGACCTTTAATTGAGCAACAGTCATATTCATTCAGAGCAAAGGTCCATCTTAAGCAGCAGTCCATGCACTGATATAGTTTGGGTTGGAGGAAACCTTTAAAGGTCATCTAGTCCAACCCCTCTGCAATGAGCAGGGACATCTTCAACTAGATCAGGTTGCTCAGAGCTGCATCCATCGTGACCTTGAACATTCCCAGGGATGGGGCATCTACTACCTCTCTGGGGCACCTGCTACAGTGTTTCACCTTCCTCATTGTAAAAAATTTCTTCCTTATAGCTGGTCTGAATCTACCTGCTTTTAGTTTTAAACCATTACTCCTTGTCCTCTCTCAACGGGCCCTACTAAAAAGTTTTTTCTCATCTTTCTTATATGCCCCCTTTAAGCACTGAAAGACCACAATTAGGCCTTCTCTTCTGCAGGCTGAACAATCCCTGCTCTCTCAGTCTGTCTTTATAGGAGAGGTGTTTTTGTGGCCCTTCTCTGGGCTCAATCCATGACCGTCCATGTCCTTCCTATGTTGGGCTCCCCAGAGCTGGATGCAGTACTTCAGGTGAGGTCTCAAGAGTATAGGGGCAAAAACACCTCCCTTGACCTGCTGGCTATTTTTGATGCAGCTCAGGACAACTGTTGGCTTTCTGGGTTGCAAGCTCATGTCCAGCTTTTCAGCCACCAACACCCCTAAGCCCTTCTCAGCAGGGCTGCTCTCAATCCCTTCATTCCACAGCCTGTATCAATATCAGAAGTTGCCCTGACCCAGGTGCAGCACCTTGCATTTGGCCTTGTTGAACCTTTTGAGGTTCCCACTGGCTCACTTCTTGAGCTTGTCCAGGTCTCTCTGGACAGCATCCCATTCCTCAGGAGTGTCAATAACAGCACTCAACTTGGTGGTGTCTGCAAAAGAGTACCAACAGAACTAAGAATGAATGTTGTGATAAATTGTAAGAGAATTTGCAAATGTTACCTGTTGATACCAGTGTGTGAAAATATAAACAGCTGATCACCTTGCATATCCTTTTGACTTTCCTGGGGTCAAGCACTTATTGTTTTGGCTGTCTTGTCCAAACCAGCATTTCAGCTGAAATGGTTCCTGTCCTGGGAAGAAATAATTGAATCCAAATTTGTTTGTCTTTTGGAACATAGTCAGCTGGGTTCTAATCTAATTTTGGGGTCAAAAGTCTTGTGCTCCGCCCACCAAGTCACACAAGTTAGTCAGGGCTGCCTCTGGAAACAGCAGTGTACAAATGCAAAGGCAAGCTCTGAAGTCAAACCCCAGGCTTATAAGGAGAGCTCCTCCAGTAAGTGCCTAATGCATGTCTGAAGGGCCTCTGATCCTCTTTATAATGGACACCTCCTCGGGGTGATTCAGCCTCCTGGAGTCTGGAAGAGTTTCCCTGGCTGTACTAGGTGGTCTAAGGCTGTGCTAGTTGTCCAAGGCTAACTTGGATCTCAGCTTGGGCACCTAGCAGGTCTGTTGTTAGGTCATCTGTACTGGAGAATTCACAGCAGTGGCTGGCTGTGAGCTGAGCTCTTCTGAAGCCTCTGTATTCTGGAGTCCCTTAAAACTCTGCGGTAGATGAGAAACTGAGACACCATGTTTGAGAAGGGAGATTCAGTTCCTTCCCACTGCCTGGCACAGTTCTTTGTGTGTCTACCTTCTGCAGAGATTTCTTCCAGGCAGTGCAGAGAAATTCAAAGACCTGAGTGTTTTGCTTTGCTGTGAAGGGGGCCAACTTGGCAATTTTTGCTGACTTTGAAGCCTGAAGGGAGAAAATAGTGCTTTCTCTGAGAGGCTGTAATAATAGGACAGATTAAAACTATGCTATGACAATTAACTGGCTTTTCAAATTGAAATTTTATTTAAACAAAATGCTTCCAAAAATTTATGTTTGAAATTCTTAGTTTTATCACTGAATGCCTGTTACAGTGCTGCCTCACTTATATCCTCCAACCTGCTAAGCTATGGTAGCCAAAAATTTCTAAAATATCTTACAAACTAAAGATAGGTTTTCTATGAAAATATGAATATGAGTCTGTGAATTCTCATTCTTTGGTCCTGATGGGCTTTTTCTCTGGGATGTGCATGTGGGAAATACAATGCCAGTTGATGTTTCCACCATAGCTAGTTTTTTTCTCCCTGGTAAAGTAGTGGTAGCAGTACTAGCTGATGACCTTCTGCTGCTCTCTGTTGCTACTGAAGACGCTACAGATTTGGGATATGAGTGAATGTGCTAGGCTCTTTTATGCCAGGGTAATACTGATTAATGTTGTACAGTGTTCAGAGTCAGGTCTGTGGGGTTTCTGATGTTTTCAAGGACATTGTACATATCCTTTTCATTATTCAGTGTGCCTGTTTCCGTTCCCATTTATTTGACTGTGGGTCCTGCAAATTTAGCTAGGAACGGAAATCCTCCAAGTTCAATAATAACTACACACATTTCATTACCCATGTTCACACTTTGTCCCAGCCCAGCATTTAAAACCTAGGCAAGCAGTGAATTTAATTATATTGTAAAATATTTGAATTATTTCTGGACATAATATTGAGACTCTAGGGACAGTAACTTTTTGATTCTTGAAATATAACATGCCTATTTAGGTCATAATTTCAGCTGCAATGTTACTTGCTCCTTGTAACAGGTTTCAAGGAAGACTCAGCTTCTTTTTTTAGAGGAGTATTGTACTGTACAGTACAGTGTGTTTTGTAGACAATGACCCAAACCATGTGGGTTCAGAATTTCTTTTTCTGTGTTTCTAGTGATGTTAGTGGATTTAAATCTTGGTGTGAATGTAGTGTTTACTTGCTTATATGAACAATGCATGCATATTTTAGTTTTCAAAGAGCAATAGCCTGTAACCTGTTAATGCCTGTTAATAGTTTGATTAAGGAGAAATGAGGAGTTAAAGTCATTCACAAGAGCACTTGGCTTGCTGAAATAAGTTCCAGACAAACAAACCTCTGGACTGTGCTACTGCCATAGAGAACTGCAGGGACAGATCTGGAAGACAAATGATAGGATTTTCCAGAATCTTTGTGGAAGTACATATGCATATGGAGACTGTTCTCGGTAATATCACAGCCACAGATGAGTTGCTCAAGGTAGCAAACAGTCTACAGCACCAGAAACGTCTGTCCCTACTATTACTCAGTATCCAGGGTGCAATGCACGTGTACAGTCAGTTTGCACAAAACAAGTGGGTGAAACTGATGATCACCTGTTAACTTCAATGCAGCTGAGTAATAGAAGGATGGATGCTGTACTTGATGCTTTCTGTAATAAGAATGCTCTATTGCCTGTGACCCACTGTTACTCAGGTTATAACAACTTCAACTTTCAAAACAAGCAAATTAGTTAGGGCTTGATTTATTTCGCTTTAATTTCTGTGAGGCTTAGGGATATGTTTGTTGATAATTGCAGATGTGGTTAGGTACATAATACTCATGAATGTGTCCAAGCTCATACTGTTGCAGATGTTAGCTGGGATCAGTAGAGTGTTTTCAAAGTTTGTGTGCCTGTGATGGGCAGGTGTGACCTCAGATTTTCTGCCTTTAGCTAAGCTGCAAGTGTTTGGCTCTGGCTGTGCTCCTGGACTGCTTCAGCTGTGTTGTAAAACATTTTGAATCATGGTTCAGCCTTTGGGTAATGATGGCTAGGTTATTTGCCTGCACTGATTACATAGACCTTGCTATGGTGAATGAGTTCAGCTGATCTCTGCCTTTGTGCATAATTTTGTTTGTAGTTACAAGTGTTGTTCTCTTAGGCAGTTTGCAGTTTTCTCTTGGTTCTGATTGCACTAAAAAGTTCTTGACTTTTTCTGATTTGGATTCTTCCTTTCCAGAACTCTCCAGATTGTGAATCCAAATGTTAAGAGGTCACAGAAGGAAACCTTGATATAGTCTAAGAGTTTCTTGTACCATCAATATAATTGATAGGTCTAATGGAAGCTGAAACTAGAAGATTGTCCAGTGGAGAAGACAACCAGATAAACATTTGCAGATCATCTTGTCAGTGGTCCTTCCAGGGATAGTATGTTTTGCAAAAGCCAGGTCTTTTCTGCACTCAGAGCTTTTTGATTGCCTTAGCTCTGGTTTTTTTTGCTCAGCACCATTTCTCCACAGGAGTGTGTTAGAACATATGGAGAGCTTGGGGGGTAAAATGCCCAATCCATGAGTTGGGTTTTTGTGTTTGTTTTAATTTCCACTGGGGCCAGGACTGCATTCCAGGTGCCTGCAAAGGAACACATAATAGGAAGAAGCATAAAAGTATTGAGAGGAAGGGAGAACTGCTGGCTGCTACTCAGTACCTGTCCTGGGGAATAAAAACACTACTTTGAACTGCTATAAGAAGACCAAGCGCGAACTCCTTGAATCTCTTGATGGTTAAGTAAATTACATGGATGTGTGTGCATGTAGATGGGGTATTTAGAATTATACAGTGGATTTAATTTAAACTGATCTTCAAAGGGATATCAGCAAACTGTTTCATTTGCCAGGGGAAATCACCTTTTATTGTCTTTAAATGAGAATGGTAATTAGGAGGAAGTTTGGGTGAAAATTGTTTCTTGGGCTAGCTTGTTACTTCACTATTCACTACATTACCAAGGGGAAATAGCCATGTCCCCATCTAATCTGAACTGATCAACAAGTGCTCAAAAACACACGTGGCTTGTAAGTAAAGTCTATAATTAAAAGGGGGAAGGGAAAGCCTTAAGACTGAAGAAAAGGGTCAGCTTTCTCCCTTGCTGCCTGTTCCCTCCAAGGTCTGTGTGGTCTAGTCCTAACTCAGAACTGCTGCTCTCATTTTAAGTGTTGTTTGCCCATGAACTAGAAGGGCAAATTGAGAACTATAACTTGAGCAGGCTAAGAAAAATACTGCTGAGTTCTATCAAGTTAAGAAGCAGATACTCTTCTCTAAAGTAATATGCAGATTCATAGTGGTCAAATAGCAAGGTTGCTATTGCCTTAAGTGCATGTTCATAACCAGCAATGTGCAAGGGTAACAACCAGAATTTAACCTAAAACCCATAAAATAATCAGGATTTGTCAAAAATTTAGCACTTAGATTTTCACAGCGACTGGACAATTAAAGATAGGAGCATCTAATGCCTTGCATCTCCAAGATCTCTATCTTCCTTTTCAGCATTCATAGAGTGTTGTCTTTCCACCTGGCAACCTTTTTAAGAAAAGCTGCAAGTGAATGTATCCCATTTTAGGTGCACATATACTACTTGGCTGCTGAAGTTTTGAGATGGTCCAAGGTGGTCTCTATTGGTAGGGATAATGCTTGGGATAATGAGCCAGTATTTTGGGCTTTGTTTGATACTCATGTTCTCAGACATTCCTTGTCTGTTTTCCCAGCAGCGTAAGCACATTTATCCTAAGGACAAAATAGGGTTTTAGTCTTTGGGAGAGTTGAAGTATGATTACTCATAGGAAGGGAGAGGGAGGTAGGGGGTAAGAATTATCATGTGCATCTTAACAGACAGCTGTCTTGCAAAGTAGTTTTATCTTTCATACTGTTCCTCAGTCCTATCAGCAGTGACTGTCTGAATCATACATAGAGGAGAAAAGGTGTTTGGGTAGGTGTGGATTTCTACCAGAATGCAGTTTTTGAAACATTAGTGACATTCTTAAGGTGTGCATACTCAGCAAACATATTCATTCTTGATTGCTTCCTCATTCTTTTAGCTAATTAAAGCAATTTATTGGGTCATGAATATGCAACAAAACTAACTCTTCAAAGATTTTTATTTTTTTTGCTTATTAATGCAGTCTGCATTTTTTTCCATATGCCATTCCTACTGCTGGCTCATGCTTTTTAGTGTTATAATCTTGCACCCTGTTTCTTGAATGGCTTTGATTAGAGGTATGTGCTTTTCTAGTGCTGGGTGTTTCTTTTGGTTTAAAAATGAAAATAATAATGATAAAAAGAAGGAGACCCCCTCAAAGTAGCTTTGTCTCTGTGCAACTCCTGTATCTATTGAAGGAGATGTATTAGGAATTTTAATACATATTGATTGTAAGTCCACACATACCATCATAGGTATAGTAGACATAGATAGATAGATAGATAGATAGATAGATAGATGGATAGATAGATAGTAGACAATTTTGTGAATAACTAATAGTGTGTGAATTACTGTGGACATACGTAAGGGTAAGTCTTGGGCATTTTCAATGCTAATAATTAAGAAGAAGGTATAAAAGTCTCTGGTTTCTTTTGATATGGTATTACAATAATTACACAATCAAGACATTGAATTTTTAATGATGCTTTTTTTTTTTCTTGCATTGCACTTTCTGGTCACTTGAAGTCCTGGAAAGCATATGTACACTTAGAGCAAGTAAGCAGATCTGCTTCACAGAGGCATCTTAATTCAGGTGGAAGTTTAGCATCATTTGTATTCTGCTTTTGTTGCTCTTGTAAATTGCTGGAGTACTCTGGATATGAGATAGTTTTTGTTGTAAGATTGTGGACTGTAGGTGTTGAATTTTTATAATGTCACCTTGTCAAGGTGTACCAGATCCAAAGAGGACTGGGAATATTGTTTACAGCTGTTGGGCTACATAATGACTATCTGTGACTTTAGTTTGTGAAGTGATGCCATTTTACACTTGTCTGTCCAGAGTGGGTGCTGTGGTTGCTGAGTGCTCTTGAGAAAGTAGTATGCACTGCAGTGGGTCAGGTCCAGTGCCAGCAAGAGACAGAAGACAATTTAATAATGATGCTGTCCACACAGATTGGCCAGCTGGACGCTTCCAAAAGCAGGTGGCAGCATCTTTGTACTTGAAAGAGGAAAATAAAATGTGAGAACTTCAATTTGGACGCATCATTTCCTAGTAAAAAGTTATGCAAATTAGAAACCTCTCATTAAATGCAAGCTAGAAGGAGCAGCTTCCCCATGTATTTGATCAGATTGTGTGGTTTTGATTGAAATTATTTCATTTTGTACTGAGGATTTACCTTTTTATAAATTATGTTTAGTTAACTTAAATGTAATGTGAGATGTCTATCTCTGTTCCCTAGATAACACTGAAATTATAGTAGTTACAATTTTACAGATCTGACAAATCCCTGGTAATCATTATCTTGGTTGAAATCTAATTAATAGTAGTATAGCATTACTGTCGTACCTCCTTTGTGAAATTTAATAGTCACTCGGTGACTTTCAGACACGAGCTGCCTGGTAGGCATATATGCTGCAGTGGCAGACTAGGAATATACAAATCCCAAACACTCAGCAATATACCATTTGCTGTAGTGTGGAACACTTTTAAGAAAGTTTCTATTGCACAAGGAGGCATTTGAAAGAGGCTTTTTTTTTTCCTTGGGTGGGGGAAGAAGGGGGGTTAATGGAATATCAGTGAACTCTGAGGAACTGCTTCTCTAGACCTTTTCTTTGCTTTAATTCTCTGCATGTGGCATGCATATAAATTGGAAAGAGCTGGTTTATTTTCTTGTCTTCTCTTTCCAGATCCTTGTGAAATATATCCTGTTTCATATATTTGCAGGATTATGCTTTGCTATGTTGTCTTAAGTTCCTTAGGCAGAATAAACATCTAGTATTCTTCAGCTGAAGCTAAATATTTTCCTCCTGATTTTAGGTCTGTTTGTGCTTTGGTTCAGAAACAGAGTGGAAGTCAGGTTCAGAGGATAAAACATGATAAAACAACTCTTCAACTAAAGGTCGAAATTTTACTTCTCTCCCTCTGAATTTTAGGATATGTCTGAAACAGCACGTGCTGATTATCAAGTTCTCTACCAAAGCAGTGGGGTTGACCTGAATTCATGCAGTGAACAAAAGAGGAAGATGAGCATTTGCTCAGGTTTCTGATAGCTCAAGCTCTAAAATAATTCTAGCCTGTTTTCAGTGCAAGTGTTTGAAATTTGTGTCAGTAAAGAACTTCCTCAGTGAACTAGACAAACCTCTGTGTGTGCGTTTCACTGCAAGCACAGTGCACAACTGCCTGGGTGGACCACAGGAGAACTTAGCTGTTGGATAACATAACAGCACAGAAAAGTGCTTTATTAGTTTGATGCTGTCTGTGATTAAAACAGAACCATGATACACCTGGAAAGATTATAAAGGAAAAAGTGAACAGGAAGAGGATGTTTTTCTTCTCCAGAATCTGTTGCTTTCTCTGTCCGCTACCTGTTGGAGGTTTGGTTAGTGATGTGTTTGTTACAGCTGGCTGCTAAGAGTAAGCCTGTGACTCTCTGGATCTGTTTCAGACTTGGATATGCTCTTTGGGGTTCTTTCATTAAGGTAGCATGGCAGATGGGAATGCATCATGATCTAGGCAATGAAGTCAGAACCACCTGGGAGCCACACCAGCAACCACAGCATTGCATAACTGCAATGTAATAAATATAACCTGTCAGAAAGTGTAAGATCTCTCATGATTGTGTTGATCATTTCTCTTCAGATCTAGTTGTTACACATTCAAACTCTAATCACTTCTACCACAATTCATTCTCTTTGCTAAGCCACCTAATACTGAGTGCAGTGTCTGGAAGGCTACCTGCTCTTGCTTGTCACTTGAGTGCTAGGGTTTTTTTGAGGTTGTAGGAGTTGATTGGTGATGAGTATCCTCTGTTAATACTGATGTAAAGTTGGGTGCTGATAGCCAAAGGAAACACTTTACAGACAAGCCAGCTTTATATTAGATGGAAAATCAAATATCATACTTACTCATGGATAGTACCTTTCACTAAGCAATTACATCTGTCCCATTGACAATTCAGCCCATTTCAGATGCTGGCAGTGCCACTTGAATTGCCTCTCTTAGATGACTGTTGGGCTATAGAAGCAGCAGCATCTTTGCAAAAATCTTAGCAAGTTAGTTTTTATTTTAGTTCTGATAAACACAAGCCTGAAGTTAAACAACAGCGAGAGAGGACATGAGCAGTAAATAGCACAACCACTTTAAAATACCTAAAATTCTTAAGAGATGAAAACCAAAGAAAACTAGTGACAGCCTACAGGCAAAGCTAACTGGTTTCTAACACACATCTAGTCTGGAATTTCATCGTTCTTCTGACTGAGGAAAGAAAGACCAATTATCCCAGGAAAACATGGATTGCATTACATATGTATTCACTGCCAAAGAGAGAGAATGTCGATTACTTAACACAAAAGTGCTGAAGCCATTAGTACAGCCTTTTAGAGTTGAAATAAACATGTGTATTATATGCCTGTAAATCCCAGTGGACAGCACAACTGGTGTCATATTCCACAGTGGATCCATTAGCAACATAATGCCATCTAACCACAGGCCATGCTAATGGTTTAAATTAGAATGTGTGGGGATTTTTTAATTTATAAAAGACACTGCTGCCTGATTTGAATAAACCTCTTCAGCATAAAGCTGCTGCTCTTATATGTAAACCCTCATGATCCATCACTTCAGGCAATATCAGTGAATGGGAACGTGTGAAGCTAAGCTTTCTGAGCATGCGAGTACTAAGATTTGAACAAAATCAAATATGTCCACATGGTGTTTGGTAGCACAGAAAAAAAACCTGAGAAGTCTTTAAAAGCAGCTAGAATCTTGTGTGGGGCAGGTGACAAAGGATGTACAATGGCATATTTGTGCAAACCCATTTCAGAGCTGAAGATAATTGGCTCCAATATACTCTGGGCAACAGTGCCCCACTGACAGCACTGGTGCTAATTGCTTGGGTTAGAGAAATGGGCAATTGTCATGTCTGATGCAGAAAACAATCTGTGTAAAGCAAAACTTTAAAAATCAAAACAATGACCTCAGCACAGAAAACAGAAAGACATGTGAGCTGGGAGACTTCTGTCCTCCTTTTTCGTAATTGCTTTAAATTCCTTTCCCAGAGGTATGAGACTACTGCTGGGGCTTCAAACCTTTTCAGAAAATGCAGAACTTGTACTATACAGCTTCCCACACAATTCCCACATAATTTGGTGAAGGCATTTCACCAAATGGCTGTGTTGCAGTGGGACACCAGTATATCATGCTCTCCTATGCAGTTGGAGGGCAGACTGCTAGTCTTAATACTGTATGGCTAACTAATTGTACTGCTAGCAGTACTTCCTTTTAAGTCTTCTACCTACCTACTACTCTTTCTGTCAGAAAATGCAGATGTGTTTTCCCTCCTCATTTTCCTTATCACTTATTGTCCTAAAAGATCATGCTCCAATTGGTTAAGAACAATAAATAAAGAGCTGCTTGCAAAACATGTCTCATGCAGGTTGGTTGGGGTTGAAGAGCGGAATAGAAACAACCCTATTCAGAGTAGCAGGATGGGGATCTTGTGCTAGTAAAACTTACCTGAAATAGTTCTCACTTTTCTTAAATGAGATGCTAACTCCACCACAAAGTTCCTCCCCTAAGGTACTGTATTGTGTCAGTCAGCTCAACTCTGATACCTCAGGGCCACTTGTTCTTACTGCAAAGATGATTTGGTCATAATAAGAGAGGCCTCAGTTTTAAATGCAGCTGTGCTCTTACCTTGGGCTGGTTGGGCTACTGGAGAGCTTGAGCAGAGCTCACACAGTACTTAGCAGACCACAGCCTGAGCTTGCTTCCCTGCTGCACCAAGAGACACAGCTTTTCCTTTCTCAGTAAAAGCACTGTGTAGTGGCAGTACCTGTTTTGTGAATGGATATGCATGGGTCAGCTACTAGAGTGGAAGAAACCCATGCTTTGCTCACACAAATCAAAAATTATAAGTACCGTATCCCTGAGAGAAGGAGGAAAACTGTAATCCAGTTTGTTG
>NW_008670772.1:66697-73285 GCF_000695815.1 Acanthisitta chloris
GAAAGTAGGGGGAAGCAGTCTGATAAAATGGTCCTCTTCAACCTGTGTTGGAAAAGAGACCACGACAGCCTTCAGTGGAGTAAATGATGCTAATATTTCTGCAGTGGAATAAGCTCTACACAGATAAATCCTAACTCCTCACTTTACAGAAACCCCTTGTAATTTGGACTCTTGCATTTTATTCCACCAGAAGGATTTCTGAATTCCACTGACCATTCATACATTTTATGTATATAACTATGCATGTTACAGTAATGCCATTCAGGGGAATGTTTTAATTTCCTGGCTGTGTGCAGTTAGACCTGCCATACATTATTGTTTATATACATCCTTTGGTGAAAGACAAGCACGCCTTAGAAATTTGATCTGATGTCTGTAGCTGAAATACTGGCCTCTGACTACAATATAGCCTCTTTTTAGTCACTTTCTTAAAGCTAAAACCAGCTCTCACATTGTTTGTCTTTTCCCTGGCAGAGCTAAAGGATGCTGAAATGTTTAGTTAGTCCTCTTCAGCATGAAGGATGGATGCTTTCCATGAGAACATAACAAGGGCATTTTAAAAGCTACCTGTAGCTGATACCCAGCACTGTGTGATTTCTTTTGGACAGGCTAAGAAGGTTAAATTGCAGCCTTAAGTAGAGCTGTGTTACTATATCCATGACTTCTGGCTCTGGGGCTAACTGATTCCTGTCAGGGTTGGCTGACAGGACTGGAGTAGACTTCACCAGACTCATGCTGAGCTCAGGCAGTGACATAGTTTTGCCTCTGCTCTGCATGAAGCACTGTTCTGTGTTATGACCTTCTAGCATTAGTGTAGAATCATAGAATATCCTGAGTTGGAAGGAACCCACAAGGATCATCAAGTCCAAATCCTGGTCCTGCACAGAAGAACCCCAACCAATCCCCAAGTATATACAAGATTGAAAAGGATACTTTCACAGCCACCCTTGTTTGCTGCACTGGTAGAGAGCATCTCTTATTGCACTCCTAAACCTGTTGTGGCAGCTGCTCTCAGGTGTTGAGCTGCAGGCTTTTGCTGCTGAGATGCTGCAGCTATCTTTCTGGGCTGCTCATTCACTAGGGAGCATGTCCATTTTTGTCTAAGAAATGTGAGAATTAAAGCAGGAGAAAAGAAAACAATGAGTTATTCTCTAGCATCTCTGATCCTCTAAGGAAGGCAGCACTGGTTGGCTCTAAGGTATTCCACATCATGCCTCACTCACACCTTGCTTTTGCTGTGATGGGAGAAGTCTGTGACTTCATTGCTTAGATTGGGATGTCCAAAGTCAAAGTAGCAGTGGTTGGATAGAGTCTCTCTAAGCTGAATGTAAAGAAATTTGACTGGTTTTGAGCTGTACAGGGAAATACTATATTCCTTTTGTGAATTCTGAGCAGCGTTTTTTGAAAGCTCTTGCTGAGCTCACCTTACCTGTCTTAGAGCAAATGCCTCAATGTTGCTTTCTTGATCCTTGAAAGTTTGTTAGAGTTCCTTACTGGTGAGATAAGTTGCTCCCTTGGGAACCTGGAATTTTGTTTCTTAAAATGCTGGGAAATGCAAACATGCATGAACTCTATTAGCATCCTCTGTAAGAGAAAGTGTTAAGCTAGCTGAATACAAGTCTGGTTTCCCATTTGTTATTATTGTTGTGGGATTTATCACATGACTGTGAACAGTCTCATGTAACAGACCTTGTTCTATAACATTACCTACCACATGCACTTTCTGCTTCAGAACCTTACAGTCTGCTTGACATTTTCAACATTACCAACAGGAGCTGTGCAGGAATTATACCCCAGTTTCTTGAAATGCTTAAACAAAGTAAATAAGGCAGTGGCACATTCTGAGGTATACCCAGTATAAAAGGAGCATGATCTGAGCCAGTTTTCTCTGAGACTGTCTTCTCATCTTTAAGTGAAGAATTTTCAAGACTTTACTGCACCTTTTCCTAAAGAGTCTTGATTGGTATTAGTAAAGCAGCTAAACCCATTTGCTCTTCCTGACCTCAGCACATAATCAGTATTCAATGCTGTTTGGAGCCTTTAACTGAGCCAGGAAATCGGTCTTACCACTTGCATTTGTATGAGAATGCTTAAGAAATGCATGTTCTTGTTTTTCCCTTAATTCAACAAAAGTTACAATTGAATTTACATTTTCCCAGTTGAGGAATTTATTTTCACTTGTGTTAAGAAGATAAAACGTCAAAAATGTGTTCACAAATGGGAATGCAAAATAAAAATTGGCAGCATGGCATAGTTTGCTCGTCATATTTTTCAATATCAGACATTAATGTATAATGTAACAGAGGTGAAAATAAAACACTCCAAGTGAACATTTGGTGTTAAAACATAGTCAGGATATCACTGATCAATCTTTTTGGTAGTTGTCATGTGTTTTGCTGATTGTTTGAATAGTCCCTCCTTGAGGGGAAGCTGATGCAATAGAGAAGTTTGGGATAACTTGTAACAGAAGCATATGCCAAGTGGTTTTTCTTTTGAGGAATTCTAGTCTGCCATTTCTTCCAGTTCTGATCTTTTCACAGGAGCCATGTTCAAAATGGCTCTGTAACTCTTCCTACCATGTACAGCTCCAGTGGGAATCCTTGGCATGGGATTATTTTAGCTTGGTTATCCACAGCTAGCATTCTTTGCACATGAATACAATCTATAAAAGGCAAATTGAGCGCGTATTTGGTTTGAAACATCAAATTCAGTCCCTGAAGTAAACTTAAAAGGGCAGTAGAATTTTCTTGTTATTGCTTTCCCCTCTTTGAGGGAAAATGTAATCTTTTATCAAATGTCTTCTTTTGCACCTATGGTAGCAGATACTTGAGGGTCTTTGCCTGTGCATGGTAGCAGCAAAGAGAAGCCAAGATAGATGGGGAAGTGATGCTTTGAAACTGCAGTGAGGGCCCAGCATGGAGTGGGTGTGGAATAAGAAGCTAATGTGTTTCATTGCATTCATTTGAGGGAACAGGAAAAGTAAACTTTTGAGAAGCTTGGGAAGATTAAAACCAAATTTTATTCTCTTGTTTTTATCATAGTGTGGACTGACTCAGAAAAGCCTTCAGAGACTTCACTTTCTCATCCTTGATACCCCCATTAAGCTTTTTAGGGTTGAGTTGCCTCAGCTACAAGTGAGTACAATAAAAATTGACATAATCTGTATTATTTTTTTACCATTTATCTTAATGACTTGACTTCAGCAGTGATATATGGGACTTTCTCTTCCATAGTAGATTCCTTCCAGAATCAGACTTGGAGAGGCTTCAGTGCCATCACTGTAGCTTTCACTGGAGTGCCAACTTAGCAGAGACCTCTCAGTTTCAAATGGTGTGCTAGATTGCTATGGTGACAGTTCTGTTGTGAAAAGCTGCCAGTGGGGTTGGGTTAGACTTAAATGGAATGAATTAAAATAAATGAAACCAGTGCATTGTCTTAGTTTAAAGATTGTTACTGTTGGAGTAATTTCTTTTTGAAACCTGATTCTATTGAAAATGGCTCCCAAAAAAATTTACAATTATTTTGTGAGGCCAAGGGGTTTATGTCTCATTATGGGGCCCTTTATCATGTTTGTGCTTTCTGTTTTGAACTAAGGCATAACTTCAGAAGCACATCCTATGAGCCTTGGATTAGTTATCAAAATAGTTAATGATTAAAAATTAAATTGTGTTCTTTCATTTCTAAGCTGGAATTTTCCACTTTCATTTTCTAGACCTTTCTTTCTCCATTGAGGATTTCTCTCATCAGAGTTCTCTTCACGAAGACAGTTAGGAGAGACTGTTTCTTCCTTTATTCTTTTTCTAGACCTTAGCTTATTTATGTGTGGGGTTTTTTCTAAAATTCTTCTGATATGGCACCCCTTGTATCTCTCTTCTCCTTGAGTAAGGACACCTGGACTAGACAGAGCATTTCAGATAATTCTCTGGCCATTTTTTCAATCCTGTCTCATATCTCTTGTTTGAAGACCTGGTAGGCAGATTGTCTTTCTGCAGTAACTATGAGGAATTTTTGCTCCCTCTGTGTCTCACAGTCTTTAGTCATTCACTCCATGACACTGTATTTTAGGATTTCACACTCTTCCCCTGTCTTAGAAGCACAGCTTTATATCCAACATATTTTGTCATGCATTTGGTTTGTTTAACAATTCCTACCACTCAAATGAATCATCTTAATCAGAGATCAAATTCATCTATGCAGCAGACCCTTTGTCATTATTATTAATGAGTTCTAGCTTCAGTACTGCATGAATCCTACTTAGAATCATTGAACAGAATCATAGAATCATCAAGATTGGAAGAGACCTTTAAAATAATCCAGTCCAACTGGCACTACCTCTGTAACTGCTAAACCACTAAACCATATCATCCAGCACCAGATCCAGATGCCTCCTAAACACCTCCATGGAGGGTGATTACACCACCTTTCTGGGCAACTTATTCCAGTGAAATTCTTTTTCAAATATTTAATCTGATTCTTTTCTGTCTCAGCTTAAGGCCATTTCCTCCAGCCCTTTCACTGCAGGTTTGAGAGATGAGACCATCCCCCATTTCACTACAACCTCCTTTCAGGCAGTTGTAGAGAGAGATGAGGTCACTCCTGAGCCTCTTCTCGAGACTAAACAAACCCAACTCCCTCAGCCATTCCTCATAAGACATGTTTTCTAGACCTTTAACAAGCCTTGTTGCTCTTTGCTGGACATGATCCAGCACCACAATGTCCTTTCTAAAGTGAGGGGCCCAAAACTGAAGACAGTACTTGAAGTGTGGCCTCACCAATGATGAGTACAGAGGGATGATCCCTTCCCTAGTCCTGCTGGCCATGCTATTCTTGATACAGGTCAAGAGGCCATTGGCCTTCTTGGCTAGTTTGGCACACTGTTTGTTGGGTCATATTGAACCTGCTGTCAAACAGCACCCCCAAGTCCCTTTCTGCTGAGCAGTTCCCAAGCCACTCCTCCCTCAGCCTGTAGTGCTGCATGGGGTTGTTATGTCCCAAGTGCAGGACCTGGCACTTTGCCTTATAGAATCTCATGCAGTTGTCCTTAGCTCATTGATTGAGCCAGTCCAGGTCTCTCTGTAGAGCTTTCCTACCCTTGAGCAGATCAACGTCTCACCTAACTTGATACTGTCTGCGACTTTACTGAGGTGCACTCAATCCCCATGTCCAGATCATCAATAAAGATGTTAAATAGGACAGGTTCCAAAACTGAGCCCTGGGAGTGCTGCTAGAGACTGTCTGCCAACTGGATTTAGCTCCATTCACCACAACTCTCTGGGCCCAGCCATCCAGACAGATTTTCACTTGCAAGGATTTAATAATCATCTGAAGGGAAGTGATATTGTGTTGTTGAACATATACCACTTAATTTTTTTTCTTTTCTCTACTGTTGCAGTAGTTCCTGTCTTAAAAGTCACAATGGTATGTATTTTTCTGTATTGCCATGTGAGGCTAAATCATATATTTTAGAATCCTCATTGGCTATAGAAAAATACCAATAGCATGACTGTGTTTTTTATCTTGCTGACTTTTTCATACCAGTTTCTACTACACTTAAATCAATGTCAAGCTAATCATCTTAGGCTTTGCCCAGATATCTCCTGGAATTTCATAGGGAGGAGATGCAAAACATTTAAGAACACATTACTAGTACCCATTGAATAAAGAACTACTGATATACTTTAATGTATTAGTACCTGTCTTTCTCTTGATGAATCTGTTTTCTAATCCATCCCATCCACTGAAGGGCTGCCACAAATAAATAAAAAGGACAGAAAGGACCCAACTCCCACCCAAATAATTCTGAGTATAAGAGAACTGGAACAGTATGATGAGTATGGTCTGTCATATATATGTATGTATGATTTACTTGTTTTGTTTTAAAGCAAAATGACCTTAGGTGAGGAAAAGATACTTGAAATAATCCTAATCTTCTCTGGTTTGCCTGTTTAGCAATGATGGCAATTATGCTGTCACACAAGTAGATGTAACTGAAGCATTTTGTGGTGGTGTTCTCTCAAATGTTACTACAAAAAAAGAATTTAGATTAATTTGGTCTGAGATCAGGTGGAATGAAGATTGTCAGGAGGACCATAAATAACAAAGACCAATGTATTTTGTGTGTGATGAAGGGAGGAGAGAGAGACTGCTGAGGGGTGAGGTGTTCCTCAGCTTTCGTTAATGACCCATGAGAGGAAGTAAACAAAATGTGACGGTTTTACAGATGCTGCTCTGTTCTGAATGACTGAGAATGCTGTTTAGAGTACAAAAACAATGCAGAGTGGAAGGAGTGGGATTAGAAACAAGGAGAGAAGATGGAATCAAAACATCTACTCTGTGTGTCTAGAAGGAAAGAACATAAAAACCACACATTTGTCTACAAACAAAGACATTGTTAGAGGAAAAACTTAAGCAACAAGAATGTTTAAGGAGATGTCTGTCCTCTGGCCAAACTGAAAAGTCTATTGGAGTGTTATATGGCCAGACATTCTACTGTGTCTGTGCTGGTCTGTCTACATGCAGAAGCATTGTTACACATACAGTGGACAGTGGAATGTGACTGTGTTTCCAGGTAAGTTGTCTCCATGGGAA
>NW_008670772.1:73304-82994 GCF_000695815.1 Acanthisitta chloris
GAAGCGAGGTGAGATTGCCTCAGTCTTTACCTGCTTACATAATACATAGCTTTTCTGATGCCAGCCATCCACCCAACAATGTCAGTACTGTGAAAACCAATCTCTCACCCTCAAATACCAGCTGACTTGGCCTCTACAGGTTTCATAAAGTCCATGTGAGCATTGTTTCGTAGCAGAAAATTGTGGGGGCACAGTGGATGGCTTGAGATTCTGCCACTTGAGGTGCAAGTATAAGGTGATGGGGAGTTTCATGACTGTGTTATGCATTGCTGCAGAATGATGTCCTCTTATTTCCTTTTGATTCTAGCACCTCCGGGTTTTCCCAATGTCTCCTAGTGTCTTTATTGTGAGAGATTATGAATAAATGTTTTTTTCCTTATTTATCTTTGCTTTCTCTAAGCCACTTCTTGTTTCCTTCCATTCCCTCACCCCTTTTGCCAGGCTTGAAGAGTCCTGCTTTAATTGTGTATTCTTTGCCTAGAAACTGTTCTGTT
Organism: Acanthisitta chloris; assembly: GCF_000695815.1. NCBI lineage: Eukaryota > Metazoa > Chordata > Aves > Passeriformes > Acanthisittidae > Acanthisitta > Acanthisitta chloris. The sequence continues at coordinate 73,799 of NW_008670772.1, forward strand.
AGCTTTGATTGCCTTTCTTGGCTTTTTTAAAAAAGTAAGAATAAAGAATACTAGGGAATTTTTGAAGGGAAAGGAAAGAAATGTTTTCTCTTAATTATCACCAAGTATTTATTTACTGTTCCCTATCAGTGCAAATTCAGATTTCTGAAAATTGCCTAGATAAAAGATTATAGTAGAGGTGACCAGTTTTCATATCCTGCAAGTTGAGTACCCAAAAGCTCATTTGGCCAAGAAGTGCATAAGAACATAAGAAATAAGGTCAGAGAGGAGCTGAGGAACTGGTTGTGAATGGGTATCTGCTGCTTCCCAGGGCTTCATCTCTTCCCTTACAATAAGGAAAGGAGGTAATTGCTTTGCATCAGGCCCTTGCAGCAGCCTTTTGGCTGTTGGCTCTTGGGTCACTTTTCTTACAGATACAGATCAAGATTCCTTGTGCTCCAGTGTTGCAGAAGTGGCACTTTACGTTTCTGACATGTCTTCTAGTGGGCTATGTTTTTAAGGGATATCAAAGCCCTGGTCTCCAACAGAGCATCTACAACCCACTAGATTTGTACTCTGTGCTCAGATGAAAGCATGTATGGCATACTAACATATTGCTCCTACATTGCCTATTTTTAAGATCATGGGAAAGCATAAAGTGCTTCCAGTAAGACAACTTATTTTTGCTCTGTGTTTTGCCATCTCCTGCAAATATATTTGGCAAACCTACTAATCAATGTTGACTGGTCTGCTGTGTGCTGTCTTATCTGTGTTTGACTATCTTGTCTGTTATGATTTGTTGAAAATAATTTTGTTTTTGTTATAGCCTAAATTTCAATGAAAATTCTTAACATGTCTGCTCACTCAAAACGAGATTTATTGAGGGTGATAGAAGAACACTTATAATGTGCAATGTACTGAATGAAAATATACTCATAATAATTGCACTTGGTTTATGTCTGCATTGGTAAAAGGTTTGCAAAGGGTTTGAATTAAGGAGAGAAAACTGCCCAAAAGAGGATAGAATACAGATTATGAAGGGATGGAGAAAAATTTCTTTGGTTTTGCCTTATTTCATTCAAGACAGAGTATTTTATCTTCAAGCTGCACAGTATTTATGGGGTTTACTCTGAACCCCTGCTATTTGTAACAAAACTAGTTCAGATGTCAGTCAAGCTCCTGAGGTCTGAGCCTCAAACAAAAGAACAGTTTTGTCTGCTCTTGTTTCCAGTCATGTATCACTGGCCCCTGGACCATGAGGAGAAGAAGGGCTATGGGGAGAGCAGTGCGACTGCACCAGCATCATGATGCTACTGGGCAGTGCTAATGAGGAGAGTCTGTACTACAGTCCTGTCTTATCCTATGCCTTTCTCCCCTACTGGCACATTCCTGGCTCATTTGCTCTCTTATGGTTGTGAAGGCTGAAGCAGAGACTGGTTCTATGTGCAGGTCTGGCACAATGAAATGTTGAAGTGGAGATATTGGTGTCTAACAAGGGTAAAATAGCATAAAAGAGCTCTGGCATTGATCTGTCTGGCAGCCCTGAGGTTCAGAGTTGTCCAAGATCTGTCAGGGTCTTGTTGGTATTCAAAGGCCAGTAATGATGATAATCATGTTTTTCCATGCCTTGTTGATATATTTTGGTACATTTATTGCTCACTTCCTTCTCCTCCCTGGCCTCACTCCCCCATCCCCATCCCATGACTAGTGCATGACTGCTAATTGTTACCCCTAAAAGTCTGGCAAATTTTCAGTATAAGTGGTAAATGTCATGTGCCCTACACTTTTGTATATGATTTAAGATAGGTAAGAAGAGTCTTAATTATTAAAAAGCCAAAAAGCCCAAAACCACACCGCTAAAACCACCAAGCTCTCCGCAAAAATATTCTTGCCACTTGATTTTATTTTTTACATAGAACTAACCAGGGTAATCCTCAAACTTCACTGGACCTCTGTCATCAAACCATATAACAGAGAAAGGCAGAAAGGTAATGGTATGTGAGACACATCAAACAAAACAGGTATGCAACATGGCCTCACTTGGTCACTCGAAATCATCACCTTTCTCTCCTGCTGTACACTGTGCAGTACCTGGCATCATGCTGTGTCCTGCAGCAGTGTCCCTTCCCATGTGTTTGCAGAGCACCATTCAGTGAGGGTAACTCTGCTGTAAAAAACACATATTCAGAGAAAATGGCATATTTTCTGCAGACTTTGGGAATTTAGAAGTTGCTTCATTTCTTCTTCTTTTTATTAACTAGAAGTAGATAAAAACCAGTCACACGGACTGTTCTCCAGGAAGGGTGGCATGGGCCCAGTGAATGGCTTGTTGGTTCAGCTTTGGGCTCAGTGATCTGAGGGATAGCTTAGGCAGGTGCATCTGGCACTACACTTGTCTGTCTTGCCAGTTTCTTGGGGTCGTGATTGCTTTCTGCTACCTGTTTGCATAATGTTGCTGTTTGCATTCCTGTCCATAAAAGCATGGTGGCTTGCTTGCTTTCTTTCACTTATTAGGAGAATAACATTTTAATCTGTATTATCTAGAAGCAGGCTGGTTGTGGCTTCTCCCCATTCCCTCATGCCAGCCAGGCCTTGCTGAAATGCCTTTTAACTAGTAATCTGATTAAGAAGTCAACGACCTGATGATATGTAAGTTAAAACCTGCAGAAACTGTGCTTCCATTTCTCAGTCTATTAAAGTGAAAGAACAGAAGGTTTACAGCCTAAAGCTTAATTAAACAAGTAGATTTTCAGCTAATGTGCTGGAGAGAGGAATTGGTGTATGTAAATGATAGCAAGAGACTTCCCTGTTTGAAAAACAAACAAACAAAAAACTTAAAGAGAAAAAAGAACTCAAAGAAAAATAGCTGTCAAATTATTCTGAAAGCCAGTGGTTAGATGTCAGTCAGAGGATCTTGCTGCTCATGGCAACAGCCTTTACTGACACAAGATTAGAAGCTGTTTTTTCAACTGTCATCCAGGACTGTACAAGTAATTGATTTTTAGGTTCAACTGCCAAACTAAAAATAACAATAATAATAAAAAATGAGTTAGATTGGATCACATGTACGACTTCCCCCTTATCTGTATAGAAACTCAACAGTATTTTATGTGAATAAAAATGTTACATTTTAGGTTGGTTTTTTTTCAAAACAGTGAAAAAACAAATTGGTAGATTCTCCTTATAGGTATATTATTTGGTTTCTGTTCTAATATGGCAAAGATAGAGGGTTTAAGTATTTCACGCTGCATTTAAATATTTCATAATGTCAGTTAGCTATACTTTTTCACACAAAGGGTCAAATTTTGGAAACTGTGTGTGGCTATATACTGTATCATTCTCAAAGGAAACAACTTGAGCATCTGATAACACCTGATTGCAACTTGGTAAGATTCATAAGGGGAAGACTGTGACATGAAAGCTGCCTTCAAGATTTGAATTCTCATTTTCCCTTAAAATGATCAAGTAATTGAAGCCTCTAATGTAACAAAATACAAGTGAAATTCTGCAACTCCCTTTCATCTCCTTGTTGGTAGGTAGGTCCAAATAATATGTTTTGACAACACAATGAAATCAAAGGTGACATGTGTCTTCAGGATGTATTAAGACACCTTTTGAAATTGGCAGGGTGTTAGACCTTTGCTCACTCCAGACACTGCCACCCCAGACTCATGAGCCCCTGACTGAAGGTTCCACTCCAGCTGCTGATACTTCAGTTCACCTACTCCAGTCTTTCCCATTGCTGGCACTGCAGAGCCCCATCTACACAAGTGCACATAGTAAAGAGAATCCCTCACACATAAAAAGAGATTTAAATGGAATCTGATAATAAAATATGAGACTGTGCTGATCAGGAGCAAGGTGTTGTCAGAGAAGTGCACAGAGCAACCATTTTAACAGGACATTGCTCCCTTTTATCCCCCTCTATTTTCCTACAGTAGTTCCTTTCTAAATCACCTAGATCCATCCTTTTCCCTGCCTTCAACTCCTCCTCTAAACATCCCATTATAAGTCCTATGCAATCCTCAAATGTCTGCATCCTAGAATATGTGTGTCCTGCCATTGTGCATCCATGCTGTTTTATATACATGCAGACCAGCTTTTATCACATAACCTACTGCTGTTATCTTGGCTTACTTTTTCAGTCAGTTCATGTGCTTCAGGGGGTTATGGTGCCTGAAGGGCCATGTGCATTCTCTCTACCATGAAAGTCTGGGGGTTTTTTTGCTGAATAGAGCAGAGTTCAGTAGCACTGAGCTGTGTTACAAGAAACCTTCTCTGGAAGTGCATTGCCTGAGTTTTGCTTTCCCTGAGACTCCAGTCTAGGAAAGACTGAGATCAAGAGGTGACTCAGTTTACTGGCAAATGTCAAATATTTATTTAATAGATTAGCTGAATATTTTTCTACCACCAAATGGGATTTTTGTTCACTTCTGAGAAAAATGTGAATGCTTGTCCTAAGACTAGTTTTTTGTTCTTGTTAATTTTTAAACTCAGCTCTATTATTCAGTTCTTAGTCCTTGTGAATTTCGTTTTCTGTCTATCTGTTGTGGATGCAAGAAAACACTTAGATAAATTGCCTCCATTCTGACACATCTGTCTTCTAACAATTCTGTTCCACAAAATCTGACTTCTTCAATTTTGTTTGTCTTAGTGTGCTAGAATCTACATTAAACTCAGAGGGCTAGCAGCAAAAAGGCCCAGGTAGAATAGGCTGATGAAAAGTAGGTCCTTGGACTTTATGCTGTTTTTAGAAGTATTTGTTTTATCCTCAAACAGGACCCCAGACATTCTGTGGCTTTGACTTAAGTTGGAGTCAATGGAAACTTGTTCTCTGCATCACACTGGGTTTCCATAAAATAATACCTGTGGAGCTCAGCTCCCCTAGTTATTTCTGGTTTCAGCAATTCTGAAAACAAAAATAAATTTATTCTGCAGCTATCACAATGTCACCAGCCTGTAGGGTAATGGGAATTGTCATGGAGTGAGTCTGTCTAGGAACCTTTCTTTCTGACCAGAATTCAGTGAATGGTATTGACTATTGCTGTTGCCAAGCAGAACTAAAGGAGTCTTTCTAGCTACTTTGGAAAACCTACCTTTCCAGTTGCTATGTTCTTGGAAGTAGATGTTCCTTCTGTGCCAAAGCATCTAACTCCTCTGTGCTCTGGCTGCACTCCCAACCTGGGTGGTTGTGGCTGCAGCCATCTGAGCTGCACACAGGGATGAGGTAATTCTGTTTCTGTGCCATCTGCACAGATATATCTGCAAGGAACAAGGACTAGCAAATAGCAAAAGATCAGAAGATCAGAAAAGAGAGAGGAAAAATAAGCAGCAAATGTTAATCACTGGGATGGTAGTAAAGCAGTGCTTAAAAATGCTTTTGGGTGCATGCTATATTCATTAGGTTGATTTTTCTGTCAGGGTCACTTAGTCAGATTTGGAGGTAATGATTTTCAGACTTCCTAGATGATTTCAGTACATGCCTTGTAATCTAAGGGAGAAAGATCTTTTTTATCTTTCCATGTACCTCAGCTGTGAGACTGGTTTCATAGTAAAGAATTAGCTTACCTTTGTCTAAATAAGCCATGTGTGATAGCACTGAGAATTCTGTTCTTTTCCCTTGCCACATGGTAATGTTCACACCTCAGCTGTTCCCTGCCTATACATATTCAGGAGGAAGTTGCAAGAGTGTAGTTTTTTTATTAATAGAAAAAATGTTTTCACTGTCCCTGTGTAAATTTGTACTTTTTTTAATAGCTGCAATTGGATTTTTTTAATGTAATCACAGCAATCCAAGGATAGGAGACTTAAGAAAATTAGAAGCCATTTTGAGCATCTCAGTCAAATTCCTAATGATCTTTTGAAACATATGCTGAAAGAAAGGGTGGGTTTATTGCTAAGTGGACATACTTCAGTGTGGACTTACCATAAGGCAAAGCAAGACTTCAATGTGACTTGTAAATGTCTCTCCTAGTGATGGGGATATTATGTAGGGCACAGCTGCAATTTGAGATGCATGTGTTCACTTTTCTAAGTCCTGCTGATGTTTCTGTTTGGTACTGTGTGTATAATTTCTTCTGTGATAGGTGACAGCCTGTGACTGAGCCTTTCTGAATAAAGGTCAGCATCTCTGAGACTCTAGCAGATCTCATCTCCTTGCAGAGAAACTTCAGAAAATTCCCAAGGTTTTCAAACCAAGCTGCATGGGCTTCTCTCCCACCTTGCCACTCTTTGCTGCTTTTTCTTTCAGGACAATTTCTGCTCATCAATCAACGTGAACTCACCTTGGCTGTTGTTCAGTACTAAACAAAACAGCCTTGTCCTCTGGAAACAGCACAAAAGAGAGATTCCAGTGCCTTTCTGTAGTTTCCAAAGAAAAAGCTTGTGTTGTGTAAGACCTTTTATTTATGTTCTATAGCAAACGGAGCTGTTAAATATGGTATTAACAGAGACATAACTGATTATCTCCACAGCAGTTTAAAACTGTTTCAGAGAACCTTACACAAGCCAGAGCTGGGTACTAATGCATGTAGTGCCATGAGAGCCCCCTGTTGCTAGTGGGTATTTTTCTGTGGAGTCTGTCAGCAGCAGAGGAGGTTCTTGTCTGTCTGCTTAGTGTGCCTGGAAAGCAGAGCTCCAGCCAGCATGGTGTGGCTGTGGAAGGGTGCAGCTGCTTCATGATATGAAGCTTGGTGTTGCATGTGTAAAATGGAGGAGAAAACCCTGCTATGTATGTGGTCCCCTTCTGTCCTCCTGAATCTGCCCTATTCAGTCTGAGCATCTCCTGCAACCATAAATACCCTTGTTTCCCACAAGGACCTGTGAAAACACAGGCTTGGGGAGAGCTGCACACTTCTTTGCTTCGCAGGAATTCTTTTTTTTTAAAAATAAATAGAAAGAGATTAGGAACATAGAGCATCTGGGTCAGGGTAGTGGTATGGGTCACAGATTTTGGGCATGGAGGCTCACAGATATGTGCAAATAATGCAGGGCTGTTGAGGTTTCTGCTTCTACCTCAAGTAATGGCAAGGCTTGCCCTTCATCCCAACAGTTTAGCAGACAAGGACCCAAGTAGCCTCAGTGTTGCCTCCTGTGGCATGGCTCTCTGTACGACCTTTAAAGCTCCCCAGTGTCCTGGCAGGCAGGTTGCTGGAGACCAGTGGGGACCCCATATAAACTCTGACAGTATTTCAGCTGTCCTAACACAGGCAATTTCCTATCTGGATTTTTTGAATTGCCCTCCCTTTACTTCCATCAAGTGCTTTCCCCCCTTCTCTAGCTGGAGGTATTATGTTATTCGTAGAAGTACAAATACTAAGAGCAGTATGGTGACAATGATAGGGTTTGAGAGAGCAGTGTTTGCTGTTTCCTCTGTGGGTAAAAGTAGAGCGCAAAGGCTTATTGAAATCCAAAAATCTATTCAACTTCAGTTGCAGTGGCCCTGACTTGGCCTTCTGCCTTGGACCTGTAGCTTGCTGGTTTAGAGGGCTGAAAAGTAAAGTGGTGTCACACTGGCATCAATTGTACAGTGGGTAAATGGAAGCAGTTGAAAGCCTCAGATATGCTCCCAGTCTAAGGCTCTGCAACATAGAAAACACTTGGGTGGTTCTTCTTACAATGATGATTTTAAACAAACAGAGCACTAAATAGAGATTATTAACAGTTACAGGACATTTCTGAAAATGCTGTCCTTGCAAGGTCTTCTATTATACCACTGGAAACACATACTTGGTCTTGTGCCTCAGTCGTTATTTACAAGGACCTTAAGGGAGTTAGATACTCAGTTTGTGACCTTTTCTGTTATCTTACCCAAATCTGTTATTCCAACTTCTTAGATTACCTTTAAAATTATGTTTCAGGTTCTTGTAACTCTCTTTTGGTGCCCAGGGCTAGATTTGCAAGTTAAAACTTTCTTTGAACTTCAGCCACCAACATTGGGCAGCAACATTGTGGACTGCCTCAATCTTCTAATTTTAAGTTTCCCAGTCATCCAGTACAAGGCCAAAGTATATTTCCCAGTGTTGAGGTTAACTTGATAGAATCACATCACTTAACTGTGACTGAGAGCAGCTCTACCCAAGTTTTTATTTTAGCAATGAGCATGCTCCTAAGGATTCTGGAGATGATTTCTCCCACTGCCTCCAACGGCAGTAAGGAAAAATGAGAGTGAGGAGAGGATCAATGGCACTCAGGTACTGTGCCAGACTGAAAGCCCAGCCCCACTAGATGTGTAAATCCATTCATTGTTAAAGTTTTGATTATATCTCTCTTTAAGACCAAGGACAGCATAGTCATAGCAACATAAATAGGTGGATGTACATTGAATCACATAATTTGTAAGGTGTCTCTAATCATGGAAAATTTTGTTGTAACTGTGAGATTAATACCTTGAGTTATTATCTCTAATTGAACAGACATGGAAAGGGCCCTGCTAAGCTCACTGCACACAGGAGGTATTGAGAACTGGCGGGATCGAACGGAATTGCATTTTGTCTTTTGTAAGCACAGCATGTTGTTGAAGCCTAGCAGAAAAATATGAGTGAGTGTTGAAATTCCGTTCCTGTAATCTGCTGAGTACTGAAGATGGAAAGTCTGTTTAGCAAATACGCCCTCGCATTGTCATTAGTATTAAGTAATGGGACTTTAATATATTTAGTTATTTAGATCATAATAATCTATCAGCTTGATACCAAGTACTCAGCGTGAAGTTCTCAACCACAGTCTTACCTCCTCTTCTTCATTTATCAACAAATAGAAGCCTGCAACTGTGTAAATACAGTACTTATTGCAGGACAGAAAAAACTTGTAGTCCATATCTTTTCAATCACTGATATATCTGGTAAGAAAACTGATTGAAGACATGTTTTCAGGTGAAAATGCAAGTTTTAGTAGAAAACCTTACTTTATTCCCCTCAAAAAGTAGTTTTGATGCAATTCAGGCATTTTTCCATTTGGAAGCTCTGGATTAAAATCATAGTCCTGCTGTGTTTTATAAGGCAGCCTCTTCCCCCTCTACCCTATACACACACACAAACACACAGAGTTTTAAATCCGGAACCAATGTGTCAATTGAAAAAAAATGCTTCTGAAGACCTCACACTGAAGATAAGGTTATTTTGTAAATTTTTATCTGGGTGCAGTGGGGAGATAACTTTTTAAGCATGTCTCTAAGACTTGATTGAATTTGTAAAGCAATGGCAAGGCTGGAATTAGAAAT
>NW_008670772.1:83030-83596 GCF_000695815.1 Acanthisitta chloris
TCCCAGGGTGGGTGCTTTTAAAATGATGAAACAATCACTGATATCTGAAATGGTATGAAAAAGAAAAACACGGCATTTTGAAAAACCTTGATAGAACACTGGGGCAGATGACAGTGGGACAGAGATGAAAAGCAGTCCCTTGTGTGAATAAAACACATTCTATTCAGTTCACTTTGGTTATGGAGCACATTGCACTGAATTCCACAGCACAGTGTTATTGCATAAAAAGTGTGTGACTAGATGTCTGTGTTGTTGCAACTGTCTGCACTTAAAAGAGGCAACAACCTCTGTGCCCCCACCCACCCATCGGAGTAAGAACCCTCAAAGGAAGAAAAAAATGCAAAGACCTATTTGCTGCTGTACAGCTTCAGTGCAGAAAGGCAGATGAAACCACACAGAGGAGCACAATGCAAAAAAGAAAGAGCATCAGTCATGGAATCATAGAACCATAGAACAGTTTGGATTGGTAGGGACCTTAAAGATCACCTAGTTCCAACCTGCCTGTTGTGGGCAGAAACACCTTGCACTAGATCAGGTGGACAATCCCCTGAAAGAGAGTGCAGGAG
>NW_008670772.1:83619-88638 GCF_000695815.1 Acanthisitta chloris
ATGGTCCAAGGCTCAATTACAAGACCTTCCCAGGCATACTAGGCATTGTGGCTAGAGATGAGCTGGAAGGTATGGAGTTACCTGGGTTTGCTACACATAGGGAAAAGTGTTTTCCCATTGGTAACAAGAATGTGATTATCTCTCGAGCTCTTAAGCAGTCCAGCTCTGCCTTTGTCGTGGTTTAACCCCAGCAGCAGCAAAGAGCCACACAGCCTCTCACTCACTCCCCCACCAACGGGATGGGGAAGTGAATTAGAAGGGTAAAAGCTACAAAAACTCATGGGTTGAGATAAAGACAGTTTAATAGAGAAAGCAAAAGCTGCACACACAAGCATAGCAAAACAATGAATTAATTCACTGCTTCCCAAAGACAGGAGGTGTTCAGCCATCTCCAGGAGAGCAGGGCCCATCACGCATAACGGTTCCTTGGGAAGACAGACGCCATCACTCCAGATGTCCCCCCTTCCTCCTTCTTCCTCCCACCTTATATACTGAGCATGATGTCATATGGTATGGAATATCCCTTTGGTCAGTTTGGGTCACCTGTCCCAGCTGTGTCTCCTCCCAATCTCCCATACATCCCCAACTTCCTTGCCAGTGTGGCAGTACGGAAAGCAGCAAAGGCCTTGACTCTGTGTAAGCTCTGCTCAACAACAACAAAAACATCTCTGCATTATCAACTGTGTGTTCTGCACAAAACCCAAACATAACCTCATACTAGCCTCTATGAAGAAAGTTAACTCTACTCCAGCTCAAACCAGCACAGCCTTTCACTTGAGATTGATAGTGGTGGTGATGATGGGGCAACACATGACACACAGCTAATCACTATACAGAGTACCTCCCACTGCACAGAGGAAAATACTTGACACACTCTTCTCAAACTCCACCTGCTCTGTGGCTCACAGAAGTCTTTGATCTCTCTTCCCATTTTGAAGTCATTCATTGCCAGAGTGGTATGGAAAAAGTCAGTGGTTCAAATAAAATAGCTGATTGCTTTTCTTTTTGGCAATTTGAAGCTGGTTCATAAAAGACAAACCCTGGGAGGCAAGGCAGAATAAACTAGTCTCTACTATAAAGGAGGCTGATTAAAAATAGGGAACATGTAAAGAAAATTCACTCTCTAAATATCCGCTGTGCATGTCCAAATTGATTTCATGAATCTATCACCTCTTCTCACCTTTCTCTCCCCTCTGATGAGGTCACATCTAATAAGTTTCCTGCTGCGATCCCAACACATGGTGAAAAATCTATGGGAAATCTGTTCAAGTAGCTGAAGTTTGGCATAAAGGCCTTCTATTAATGAATTGACACCAGAAACATAGCTTTCATCTCCTGCAGGGTCACTGCTATAAGGAAGTACTTACGTGATCTCTAAATGTTAAAGTCATTCTTTTGTTCAGAAACATGGTCTTGACTGAGCTGCCAGACCCCTGGGAAATTACATTTCTGTGGAACTCAAACATAATGAGCAACAAGCAAATCCTACTAGCTTAAAAAGCAGGTTGATATATTCCTGTTGCACTGACACCCCCAGGTCAGCAGCATTCAGGCCGCATCCGGTGTGCTCATCTCTGCTGAGATAATGCTAATCTTGGCAGTTTATTCCATGGTGTGGTTGGTTCACCCTGGCTGGACACCAGGTACCCACCAAAGTCACTCTATGGCTTTCCTCCTCATGTGGGCAGGGGAGAGAAAATATAACAAAAGGTTTGTGGGTTAGAATAAGGGCAAGAGAGATCACTTACCAATTACTGTTACAGGCAAAACAAATTACAGTAAGGTAATGAGAAATAAGCACTAAATCTTAAAACACCTTCTCTCACCCCTCCCTTCTTCCCAGGGTCATCTTCACTTCTGATTTTCTCTACCTCTTTCCCAAAAATGGGAATGGAGGCTGTGGTCAGTTCATTGCATGTTGTCATTGCTGCTCCTTGCTTCTCAGGGGTGGACTCTTCATACTCTTTCCTTGCTCCCACGGAAGATAGCCCTTCAGGAACTTGGCCAATGTGAGTCCTTCCCACAGGCTGCAGTTCTTCACCAACTGCTCCAAGGTGGGTTTTTCCATGAGATGCAGTTCTTCAGGAACAGACTGCTCCAGCATGGGTCCTCTGTGAGGTCACGAGTCCTGCCTGCAAGCTTGCTCCCATGTGGGTTCCTCTCTCCACAAAGCCACAGGTTCTGCCAGGAGTCTGCTCCAGCACAGGTTTCTCATGGGGTCACAGCCTCATTCGGGCATCCACTTGCTCTGGTGAGGGGCTCCTACACAAGCTGCAGCTGGATCTCTGCTCCTCCACGGACCTCCATGGGCTGCAGGGGGACAGCCTGACTCACCATGGCCTGCACCATGGGCTGAAGGGAAATCTCTGCTCTGGAACCTGGAGACCTTCTCCCCATCCTTATACACTGACCTGGGTGTCTGCAGGGCTGTTTCTCTCACATTTTCTCACTCCTGTCTCTGAATATGGTTCCCCCTTCTTATCTGTGTTATCCCGGGGGCACTACCATCATCACTGATCATCACTGCCATCATACTCAGCCTTGGCCAGGTATGGGTCCATCTTGGAGCTGTCTGGCATTGGCTCTATCAGACACAGGGGAAGCTTCTAGCAGCTTTCCACAGAAGCTGCCCCTGTAGCTCTCCCACCACCAAAACCTGGCCACAAAAACCCAATACACATGGCTATACTACAACACCTCATGCTTGTACAGCCCTTTTTAGGAGGAAAATAAGCTTTCTTTCCACACAGGGAAGCATGACTAGCAAAGAGGAACATAAGACACAACAACAGATGTACATTACTCATGGTAGGCTTGTATAAGTGAAAACACAAGGGGATCCCCTCTCTCTCAGAATGTTAAGAAGAACAGTGTATCCTCTCACATTGTCTCACTGTTGGTCTAATATTTAGGTCTAACCTATTCAGACTCAAGACACAAATTGCCAGCACCAAATGGACAGCCAGCAAAGATCTTATCCAGACTACACTTTCCTTTACATTGATGTTTGCTGCTGAATTGTAACTACATGTGAGGAGCACCCTCCATCATGTGTTCCACTACTGCAAGCCAGAACCCCACATACTTTGCAAAGATGTGTCAGGCCAGTGCATGCCCTCTTTCCTAGCAGCAGAAGGTGCAGGTAGACAGCCTCTGACCAGAACTGAAATAATTAATAATACTCATGAAAATTTCTTTTGTCTAATCATGCGTGAAAGGCTGAGGATACAGTCCTAATGCCTGGACCATTGTCTTATACCATGAAAATTAAATTCCTTGCTGCCATCATTGGCCAAGAGATCAAATTAGAGGGCCAACTGGATCCCAGTCCCCCATGTAAAAAATGTATATGTCACCACTCAACTTATACTGCCAGCACGATGCGTGTCTTGGTAATTTCACACTTGCAGAAGTCATGTAGTAGCGCACTGATATTGAAGTTAAAGTACTGGTGCCACCCAAACTCCTCTGCCATGTCTCACCCCAGCTGCCTATTTTCCAGTCCTAATTGCTAAATCACAATGCCAGGCCACACCTCTGGGGAAACCAGAGGCATCCCAGCTGAAAGCAAAAGGAGATGAGTCTTCATTGAAATTTATCTGCAGTGTCACTTGCTGCATAACATAGTGGTTGCCATATATTGATGATAAAAGCTTTCACTGTTTCATTGGGGATTCTTGAGATTTATGGAAAATAAATCGATTGAAACATGCTAAATACATAAAAATCTGGCTCAAAGTCCTGGAGTCCATAAAAAGCTGTCTGTCAACAATGGATCATGAGGAAGATTTCATACCTGCTTGTTAATAGATACCTAACGTCAAGAGTGGGTGATGACTTCTGTCTGAGAGTGTCTATGGGGCTGACATGTCTTTGACCTGAACAAGTATGACCATTCCTATAATTTTTGATGTTCTTGACCATGTGAAACATATATTAAGAGGGGCCTGCCTAGCTAAGGAAAAGGCTCTGCTAATCTGCTTTTTGAGGTTATGTTTTAACAAGTTCAACGATTTCTTCTTGATGTGTTTGTAGAGAGCACATACAAATCTGAGTCAAGTTACAGTATAATGTCTAACAAGGAAGAACTAGAAAAAAAAAAACTGTTTCTCCTCCCCCAAACTTTGAATTGTGAAAGGAGAAAATACAATATCTATCCTGATTTGTCATGTTTTTCTGTCTTGCCTCCTCTACTACTTTTTCCTAATTTAAAAAATGTAGCAATTCTTAATTGGCCAGAACAGGGAGGAAAATAATGAGTTGTATTTCTCTATGCTTAAGCATGGTCTTATGTCATATTAAACTTACTCTTATTTTGCACAATTTTGTTCACCTTTCCTGGGCCACTTAGTCTTACAAAGGCAGGAAGTGGTACTGTATTTTAGTGAATTTTGTGTACTGCATTGAGGAGAGCTTCATGTTGTTACAGCCTGTGTGTAGCAAGCAATGGAAACGTTTGCATTTTGTGCTTGGAGCAGTTTAGCAGGAGATACAAAAAAGGTGAATCAACATTAGTGATATTCATCTTCGTTGTATTGATCTCACATTTTAATGATAGAGAACACCTGTTCCTTTGACACTAATTCATTTCCAGCTAATCCTAATGGGAAAGGTTTGAGGAAAACATGATTTTAAAATACTTAATCTCTTCAGCAATTAGGTGATTTGGGCTTTCAAATAGTATAAAAGGCTGTAATTTACAACTTAAATAGTGTAGTTTGTGGTTACTCTGAGCCAGGAAAATGAATCTTGTGAATGATTTAATAGAAGTTGTCAGATGCTGAAAAATATAGTATCTTTATAATTGAAGTGCTCCAAAGTTTGCATTTTGGCAACTTTATTGTACAAACACCACTAATTGCAAAATCAGGCTGGAGATGGATCATGAAAAACACCTGAAGAGCAAGAACGTTATATCAAAAAAATGTGCATCTTGGGAAAGGAAAAAAGCTGTCTGGATTTCTTGCCAGATATCTAAAGATAGAGAAGATGGTGAGCAAGAACACAAAATAGAAGAAC
>NW_008670772.1:88661-90647 GCF_000695815.1 Acanthisitta chloris
CAACCCTAAACAGAGAAGTTTTGAGCTGGTACCAGAACTCTGAGGAGAACAATTACTTCCCTTTATCCTTACTTTCTGTCTCCACTGTCAGGAGCCCAAGGGTCTCTCCAGATGGGGAAACTGCAACTGGCTCTGCAGTCCCAGTGGTGGGAAGAGAAGTAGCAACACCTTCCTCTGTGTCTGTCTCAACAGGGGAATGGCTCCCTCACAGGTGTGCAGGTTGGTAGTGCTGGGAGTTGCTCTGTGGCATAGCAGAATAAATGTAGGAAACAATGGCATGGTTTCTTTCAGGGCAAAGTTAATTTTTCTACAAAAAGCAAGACAAGGTCTGATTGCTGAGTATTCTGGTAACAAAAATAGTTTTTGTTAAACTGCTGAAAACACAACACACTTTCATGTTTTGTCTAAAATGTTTGGTGACAGAAAACTATGCATAAAGAGATGTATTTTGGCTTCTTTTTTCTTTCTCCAAACTTACTCAGGAGGTAGTTTTCCACAGAAATGGAAGTTTTGCTTTGCAGTATGAGATGTTTCCACAAGCAAATGGTGAAGTGGGGAGGCTAAGGTCCTTGAGGAGGAGAGTAAACCAAATTCAGGGTGCTGGGAGCTGTGTAACATAGTGCTTCAAAAGGACCTGAGTGACTTGACATTGTTACTGTGTGGCAAGACGGATGAGCTTGGAAATGCAGACTCAAAGGGATATGTCAGCTGAAGATCAGCTCTGCTGGAGCTCAACAATGAGGAATTGGGTCTAACTGATTTAGAGACATGGATGTTAAGTTTGCTGCTGCACCTGCTTTTGCAACAAAGCTAAGATGCAAGTAACGTTACAACTGTGCATGTTGTGATAATATAAATGAAAGACTTAAATAAGTTGCAAAACTGAGTTAAATGGAAACTACAGTATTTAATTTTGTTTCAATGAAAGGGGGTTTGTTTTGATTAAGCAATTTAGTGCAATACTGGAGGCATTTCCTGTACAGCCAGTTTCCAATTTAATTTGGAAGTTTCTATATCAAGAACTGCATGGCACATGAGGGGATGAAGCTTTATCCCAGTGCTGTGGAATCTGGAGTGGCATGTGATATTTCCAAGTGCTCCTGATGGAGAGGCAGCAGAGTCTGCTGTGTCTCAGGCAGGCCTAGTGGAACAGGGAACTGGATTAACATGACTAGTGCCTGTTTGACTCAGCAAAATGGAGTGTGGCTTCTTCAGGCAGGAAGGTAAACAAATCATTTCAATTGAGAAATTGTTTAATAAAAATGAAGCAGCTTTTTTTTTCTGAGCTCTTTCTTTCTGGAAAAAAGAAGTTAACGCTTTCTTGTAAATACTTCTATTTTCTACTCCACAGAAGAAAAAAATTGAATTACTAGAATTTCCCATTCAATAGGAATGCTGATTTCTGCCTGCTCTCTTTCCCCTGCCCCATAAGGCAGAAGATTAGTCTTGAAACTGGCAATAAAGGACCAGAAGTGGAACACTCAATTACAGAGAAAAGTGAGACACTTCTGTCAATATTGCCATTTAAACATGGATAGTGTCAAAGCCAAGGGGTTTTTTTCAGAGGTCTGTTCTTGCAGTTCCTGGTTAGACACTAATGTCAAAATGTATTCCTGCCTCTGTTTGCTGTGCTGGGCATGTCTGAAAATGTCCAGCTTTTCATACAAGCAGTTAAAGGTGAGTAACAGTTTTTTGAAATACTGCTTGCAGTCATGGCTGCTGGGAGCTTTTCAGATGACAGAACTAAAAAGATTCAAGAAACTTAATTTTGACTTGCGAATGGAGTTAACAGTGGAGGGTAGAAATGGAGATAAAGGTAAGATAATGGTGTGCAGAATGTGTGATGGATGGCAAAGAGCAACTCTCTGAATCACATGTGCTTTGTCAACTGGCTTGCTTTGCAGGCCTGGGAGCAGAGCTGAGATGTGGAGAAGGCCAGAGAGGTAGTTCTCAGAGTTCTTTCTTCTCCATACAAGGAAAAGGGAA
>NW_008670772.1:90671-93317 GCF_000695815.1 Acanthisitta chloris
GATGTCTTGTAAAGTAAGGAGTTCAGGAAGAGGTTAAAAGGAATTCGGCCCGGATCTAAAGTTGGTTGGACATAGTCCTGGGAATGTAGCAAGGGGAAAGAATGATGCTTCACCAAGTCCAAGGGTGCCCCATATGGATGTGGTGGGGGCAGAACACTCTCTCTGGTGTTGAGTTTGATAGCCATGAATAATATGCTATCCTAACAGATGGGTTTCTATGGCTTTTTTTGAGACTTGTCAGTTCCTTTATTGCCATGGCCTGTCTACAGTGTCTGGTCATCCTACTCATTGACTGAATATAAGGCAGAGAGTTGGAGAGACTGCAGTCTTACTTGTTGTTTGCAGTGATGTATTTACTTCCTTGCAGGATATTTCAGTGTTTTTTCCTCTCTAGTGCAAATATGAACTCTGAAATTCTTATGAATATACACCTCTTCTAGCTAAGCATTTGTGCAGGCAGTTTTTCCATAGATAAATCAGAGGCTTCTGTTGCTTAGATATCTAAAAGGGTAATATCTTCAAACTGCAAGGTAATAACATTGTCCTGCTATAATTTCTCTAGCCCATTATTTTGAAGAGTGATTTACACTTGGGGGAATTAAGAGAGTTGTCCAGCCTGTACAGGATGCTGTGGCTAAGGTGGTACAAGTATATCTGTAATGCAGATCCCTATGGTGGTTTCTCATCAGTTCTGAATGAGGTGGAGGTCAAACCAGGAGAGGTTTGGGGTTTGCTTTGAGATCCTATTTCATATTGGTGATATTCCTGCTTAAAAATATTGAACAAAAGTAATAACTGCTGTAAGCATCTTACATAAATAAATGACAGAATGTGCAACATCAGTGTCAATATTGCAGATGTACCAGACATACTCATGAGGTTATTTAGTCCAGCTACCCGCTCTGAGCAGGGCCAACAGCATGTTCAGACCAGGTTGCTCAGGGCTTTTTCCAGCACAAGGACAGATTCCTGACTGCTCTGGGCAAACTGTTCCAGTGCTTTATGATGTCCCAAATGAAATCAGAAAATAGCCAAAAGGCAAAAATAATTTCTTGTTTGCCAGTCTTTTTGTTTTGTTGGTTTTGTGTTTGTTTCTTTTTGTAAACTAGTCCCTTTCCCTATTTTTGCATGTTTTTGTGACTTGGAGGATGTCAGATCCCCTTATCTGTCTTATTTTATACACATTTTTTAAAATTGAAAAGCACTGGAGAGTAAAAAAATACATAGAGAGGAAATTTCAGTTTCTTTCTTTTAAGTCCTTTTCTATCTGTGCAGAGGATAGAGCAGGACTGGAGATCACCTGCTGTTTCTGACATAATCCTTTGGGATTTGAAGATGTGAGAGTAGAGTCTATTTCTGTTCTTTGTTGCTTTCAACAGCAAAGGCAGCTCTTGGAACTGAAGGACTGAGGCTCAATCCCTAGTTGTATTGAAAAAGATGCAGTTTACTTTCCCATATCATTCCTAATAGAAACTGTAGTCCAGCCAGCATGCTGCTGGGGGTGTGGGCAAGTATATCTCTGGGGTCCACTTGTGTTGCAGTAGAGTGCTGTAGTATGGTAGCTAAAAATGGCCTTCTGAATTACTAGATTCCTTCCTCTGAACCAAAAATGTTACTGCCTTGGACTACCACCAGAACACTTGGCCTGTGCCCAGCTACACCCACCTTTCACTGGATGTGTATTTGAAACCTGCCTGTGTACAAGACAGTTTATATGCTGCTGCTAGACAAGTGAGGTGTCAGGAGAGCAAGGCTGCTGGAAGGACTTTAGCCAGGCTCCCAAAGCTGAGCTGCTATAGACTATGCTAATAAAAATAGGGAAGTAATCAAAACCCAGCAGTTGCATGCCAGCTTCTTGTGCAGAAGGAGATGCAGTGGCAAGCAAACCAGTGTTTGCTGACTGGGAAAAAGGATGCTGACTGGCAAGGAGAACTGTTATTTGCTGGTTTGAGGGACGAGCAAGTGGAACACACCCAAACCACTGCCTGTTGTTGAGAAGGGGATGATGTGGAAATTAGAAGTGGCAGTTTGTAGCTGGCATTTTGCAATGACAGGTCCCTAAACTTAGTGATAATGCCTGCAGTTTTTTCCAGCCAGCCAGAACAACCTTGTCTTTTCCTCTGCTCTTTCTGCAAGATCTGCGTGAAGCCCAGTGATGATGAGCAGATTGTTAATTTCAATCATCAGTCCAATGGGATCAGGGAAGTGTGGCAGCAGTAATTGAAAATGGATGCTTAGAGTAAGGAGACTAACAAAGCAGTAGGAGCAAATATTGGCAAGTATTAGCAAATATTTGTTAGTACCACTGCTATGTGGTACTACCAGTGCAATGTGAGTTCCAGCTGGTGTCAGAGAAAGTTTAGAGCTCTGATGAAACAAATCATAAAGCTGTAATGGAAATTTTGGGTCCCAGCTTTTCAGGAACAGCTTGAACTTTCTGATGAGCTGAATTACAGTAGGATCAGGGTGCCTGACATCTTAGATTCCATGAAAAATCCCATCATAGGAAATTGATTTCTGTTTTGCATCAATTCTGCAGGTAGTATGTGTGTGTTCTGCCTCTGCTTTCATCAGTGGGAGCTTTGCCACATACTCTCAGTGGGTCTGTGCTTTCACCCTGCAAGCTTTATTTGTCAGATTTGCTTT
>NW_008670772.1:93350-121775 GCF_000695815.1 Acanthisitta chloris
GATTTATGGCCTCACACCTGTTATGGTTTAATACAGAAAAATAAAGAAGTGGATTTCAAGAACAACATGTTTTAGTATCTCTGCCAGTAAAAGAGTTCATGGAGGGGCAGAGCAAATAGCAACTGCAATCCATTTTTTGGCTGTCTTCTTTACCAGTGAAGACCAAAAGTTTCTGTGATTCACCCCAAAGGGGCAATCAAAGTTCACAGCCTCACACCTGTTATGGTTTAATACAGAAAAATAAAGAAGTGGATTTCAAGAACAACATGTTTTAGTATCTCTGCCAGTAAAAGAGTTCATGGAGGGGCAGAGCAAATAGCAACTGCAATCCATTTTTTGGCTGTCTTCTTTACCAGTGAAGACCAAAAGTTTCTGTGATTCACCCCAAAGGGGCAATCAAAGTTCACAGATATGAAGTATTGATTTAATTTATTGCTCTCAGAGACACTCATGGAAAATATAGTCAGATTCTCTTACATATTTAGTACCCAATATTGAATAACTTCTTTGTAGATCAGTGCTAGTTTAAAAAACATTCTTGACATGGTTTTGCTAGAAATTACCAACAAAGCAGTAGGGGTAACAACTAACAAAACAGAAGGGTGGTATTTCAGTTTTAAGAAAAATTCAGAATGAACTGAAGTTTTAATTTTTAGCTCTGAGTAGGAGATTATTGAGGTGCTGATGTACATTTCACTCCTCTGTCCCCTGTACAATTACAGATGTACAAGAAAAGGGAAGGCTTGATCAAGATTGGAAGATCCCTGCACTAGAGCACACTGGTTTCACAACAGCTTTCAGAGTTTCAAAATAAGTTTGAGAATTTGTGCTTGTTTTCAAAACCAAGAGCTTCTGAATATTTTCATTACACCACATAGCATCAATAGCTGTACCTTCAACTTACAGGTCTTTTTAATAAGAAAAACAACCCTAGATCTGAGAGGTCTTTCTTTGTAGAGAAGAAAAAAATTGTGGAGGCATCTTGAATATTATGTGATTTTTGAAAACAGTTTCTGGAAAAATATTTGCCTTAGCAAAAATATTCCAGCCAGCTCTCCTTGGCACCCACTGTATCTAAGGGCAGATCTTGAAATTGTTACCGAAAAGATGTAACACAGATACCTGTGTGTATCTTGCACAGGTGTCAGTGCAAGTGTTTAAGCAAATATTGCTACAAACAGTTAAAATATACTAACAGAAACTCTGCAGGTAATGCAAATATCAAAATATACAAATTTGCTCTTGCAAATAACAATTTTGAGTTGCATCTGCAATCCTAATTTCTCATATCAGTTGAAAAGGATGATGACTTTGGAATATTTACAGAGCAAGCTATGCTAATCATCTCTCCTCAGCTGCTGTAAGGTCAAATTTGGAGGTTACAACTTAGACATTCACACAGAAATTCTGAAGACATAATATTTCATTACGGGGAGCTTTCTCGGTCCATTTAAACTAGGGTAAAATAACTACTTTGATTTGCTAGTGCAGTAAACTAGCATAAATTAGAATGTCAGATGTGAAACAGTGAAGTGAGGACTAGAGATCTGGATTTCTACATGGAAAGTGAGCACTGTAGTGAAAAAACAATGCAGTTGAATGTGGGGGTTGCAGTAATAGATTGTTCTCACACCAGGTCTTAATTTCAGTAGTATCAAACCTGAGAAACACCACTGATCTTTATAGTTTTGCTGTGCTGTATTTGTGCAGAATTTCATCAACCATGGATTGTAGTGTAGAATCCTGCTGTAGTTAATTTATAATAGACACGTGCCTGGTAAGTAATGCTAAAGGGGCTAAAATGAAGGAGTTACTGAAAATAAGCAGAAATATTTAAAAGCCCTTCAAATGAGAAGTTCTCACTTGCTACTAAAGAATCCTGTCTATAGACATTTTAAAATGTTTTCTTCTGCTTCTCTAAATTCCTTCCTGTAGTTTTCATTTTGGAAAACTCGTTGCTTTTCTGAACCTGCCATATGTCAGATGGAATTGTCCTGTTTTGCAAAAAGGAATGCAAATTGTTGGGAGTGCTTGAGACCTGTTAAAACACCATTGCTTATAGACAAAGGGGATGCATCTCTCTTTGATCTCTGCTGTTTGGACTTTTTCAAGGATGATGTTAACCTAAAGTATCTGTTGACACTCAACAAGTGATTGCTCAGAGAAAGGCTCCAAGGGATTTTACTGAAATCCAAAGGGGGGCTGCAGCATTCACAGGGAGCCCAGGGAAATTTCTCCTATGCATATAGCAGTAACGACTTTTTGACACTTGTAACTGCCATGCTACAAGTGCAGAAATACCTGGAGAAATTTTGTTATTTTGCTTAGCTTTTCCACTTTTTTCCACTTTTCCAATGTTTCTGCCTTGTATGCCATGGGCACCCAGTTTTTTGTCTGGCCTCCTTCTTCAACACTAGATAGGAAATGTTTCAATCTTAGTCTTTACTCAGGCATGGTTACTGAAGAGCATTGGATCTGATGCATATGACCCTGCTGTTGCTATTTTCTTCTCCTAGTGATTTCATCTAAGAACCCTGAAAGTCTCCCTAGGTTCCTCCCCAGCTCTTGGGCCTTCTCTGCTCATCACACATCCAGCAAAGGAGGCTACTGTAATTTTTTCTTCTGGAGAACAGGCACAGGGCTCTTGAAAAGAGCCATCATGTACAGAGCCTGGGAAGAAAGCTGTGAGAGGAGTTCCCATCTATGAAGACTGGTGCAGAGCAGGGACTACTTAGAAGAGGACAGCCTGGGCAGAAACTATGGAAGAAGAATTGAATCTGGGTCTGTACTGAGTGGCTGTTGTAGTGAAAGGATCACAGGGAAGAGAAGAGGTTCTGGATAAGTGGCTAAAATAGTCTGAGACCAGCTACTCTTCAGTAGATGGGAAATGTGGTTGCAACAAGGAACCTGCAAAGTAACCAGCTAATACAATTCAGAAATATGGAGAAAGAGCACTTAATTGTGTCCAAGTGTCTTCTTGAATCAGGGTCCTACTGCTGCTAAAAAATAAGACAACTGGATTTATCACTGTTTACTATGAATCAATTTCTCTTTACTATTAATCTATCTCTATTTACTGTCTCTATTTACTAACTCTGTTTACTGTTTGTCACTTTTCCCTCAGTCAGCAAAGAAATGTGTAAAGAATAAGCCTAGACTTCAGCAGAATCAAGGAGGCATTATTTGAGATTGTCACAGTCATTAGAGTTTCTTGTGCAGCTTGTGGTTGAAGGCCTCTCCAGAAATCATCTTATGAATCTGTTCACCTTCCCAGAGTTGTGGTTTTGTTTGCACAGTAAACTAAATTAATTTATTAAGCCAAGTAGTCATAAATAGAAGCTAAATTAAAACTGATCTCAGATGATATTCTAATTGGACCTAGCCTCTTGAGGCAATGTGCTGTGAAGAAGCCTGCCATTTTTCAGATGCATTGCAGCAGCTCTTATTTGCCTTCATGCTTCGCATGACAAAGACCTGCTACCAGGCAGAACTTCAACCTGCTTGTATGCCAGGTTAATGGAAATAATCAGGCTGTGGGGGAGGGAAAGGACTGGGTGGGTGGGTTGCCTAACAACGAAAGGTAAGATGGGAGGAGGAGCTTTTATTGTTTGTTTGGAGAGATTCACAACATCAATCTCTGTTTCCCTAAAATCAGAGATAAAGCTTCCAGTGACTGCCTGCCCTTCTGAGTTTTAGTATGCAGCCCACCTGCACACAGCCCGTTTTTCTGCAGAAGCTGGCTGTACAGTCTGTCTTGATTAGATCCTGTAGCTTTGGCATTTTTTCAAATTCTTCTGATACCCATCTTGTCAAATCTGTCAATTCTTTCTTAAAATACTAACAAAACATGGAAGACAAGGTAATGTGCTAGCCTGGTATTTAAAGCTTTCTTTGTTTTGATTTGCTATTACCTCTTATTTTTCTCCCTGTGAGAGACAAAAAATGAGAAAGAATAGATACCAGATCAACAACCAAATTACAATGCCTGCATTTTAGCAGTCCATGCTGTCATGATTCACTGTAATCAACTGCAGTGATCCCAGTGCAGGAGAGGAATAGAAGTAACTTGATAGAGGATCTCTACTGTATCCAGGCTTCATCTGGTGCAAGCTTTTGCTTCATTAATACTTCAGGTTGGACTAGGATGTAAACTTCTTAAAAGAGATCAGTTGGGGCTGCAGCCTCATGGCTTCAGTTTCATCACAGTTGTGTAGTGGGTTAAAACTCATAATATCTTTTAGTACAGTTGTTCCACTGAGAGGCTTCAAGTAATGGATTTGTTATTTTTCATTCTTCTTGGAAATAACACATAATTGATCTGATTTTGGAAGAGCATAATCAACAAAGGAATAATGTTAGGGTACATAATTATGGTCTTCCATGTTATTGTTGATTGTGTGTGTCTGTGTAGGAGTCTTGGGTAAGGTCAGACCATGCACACATTCTTGTGTTGTGGTGGTGGAACTGAGTCCAGATGTAAAGACTGGGTGAGAAAGCTGCAGTGGCTGTGGGTGGCTGAGTGCCCACACTGGTTATATATGTGTACAAGAAAAATGCCTTCTTGGGCCTGAACTTTAGCAGAAGGGGAATTGGCAGTGAAACAGTGGTAGGACTTGCTAATATAAGGACTCTCCTGCAGGATCCATATGAACGCCTTGATTTCTGGAATCTACACCTCTTCAGGAGGCTGAGTATTTGTGGTACCTCCTTTCTAGAGTATGCAGCTTGTGGAGAGGGAAATTAAGAGCCTCACCTGGCTTCTCTTTACCTGAATGGGGCTGCTGCATCAAAAGCTTCCCTCTTTCTTCATCCTTTCAGAAGAGTGGATGTATGCAGTGAGGAACTAGCAGTGGGAAGCTCGTGGTGGCTTGTTCTGTGGCTGGGAAGTGGAAGGTTTTACAGCTGGGATGACATTTCTCTGCTTGTGTGAAAGAAGCAGCATAGCTTTAAGAGCCCATGAGCCCCGATTAAGTGTCTTATCTTTTACATACATCATAAATAAAACTTCAAAGTTTGAGAGTGAGGAAGGGGGTTGAGAGCATATTCTCCCATTCACTAGAAGCATTTTTGCCTGCCAGAACCATTTAGTAAATCTGCTAAACAGCTTTGTTAAGGTGTTTATCCCACCAAGACAGTTCATAGCTGTGGGCATTCAGGGATATAGAAACGAATTCAGGCTATGCCAAGCATACAGGACAATGTTTCTGAGCCTGACACAATATAGTGGCTCATCTACATAATCCCTCCATCCTGCTTGAGATGGAGGAGAATGGAAAAGCAGTAGATACTGTATGTCAACCCTGACAGCTTTATTAGAACGACAGAGTCTGTTCTGGTCTTGCTACTTTCTCCCTTGCAGCATTCAGCCTGTAGAGAGAGGGTTGCATTGCCCCCTTTGGGGTGTTTGGAAAAACCTAAAGGGTGGGAAGGATGCAGGTATTTTGCTTCATACTCTCCCTCATTGTATCTGAAGAAGCTGCAGGTTGTCTTTGTCAGTCTGCAGGTAATGACATTCAAGAGAGAACGTATGGCTGTGAGGTCTGGCCTGGGTAAGGTGGAGTGCATAGTCTGAGTAGGAGAAGCAGAGGGCAGGTTTCCAAAACCACCAACTGTTACTTAGGCATATCCATGAAATGGCTAGATTTTCAATAGTCTACTGCTCTCAGCAGGAGTTGCTGGGTGCTGAGCCCTTCTGAAAATTTGGCTTCTTGACAGTATGATGCATCACTTAGTTGGAAAGATTTCTTTCAGCACCCTGTGAATAATCTGTTCTGTTTGAGTGTAAATAATATCTCTAATATTTCCTTTTTGGCTTTTGTGGAATATTGTGGATTTTTTTCTTTGAAAAAGCAAAGAGAGACTCTCTCTACTTATTGAATTTGAGTGAATAATTTTCAATGAATAATTTATTCAGGGAATCAAGTCTTTTTCTGCTTGCAAAAATCCCCCTCTTCAATTACTTACTCAAATGCACGTGATAAATTCTCCCTTCTACCACCCTGCCTCCCATTCATCCCTTCTTGTGGAGTTGGGACAAGTTCAGTTTGGCACCTTGCTGCTCAAACACGTTGAGGAACACGGCAGTGGCTTCTTGGGCAGGTAATCATGTGCATCTGTCATGCAGATGTTTAAAATGGTATTGGTTCTAACAAACATTTGGGGCAATATGGATCAATTGTTTATGCTTTCCAGAAAGTACCAGATGATAAACCTTATGAGAGTGCTCCTGAACACTGTTGTGTCCACAAGGCAGAATTTTTATAAAATCCCGTTGAGAGTTGCTCGGCACCTGAATGCAGCCAGTAGGTCCAGTAGACAGCTCCTTTAGTTTGGAGGTGTCTGTCCTAGTGCTGTAGCTGAACATCCAAATCAAGGCTTGCAGGTACCTATATCCACACTGTTACCAGTCTGTTACATGCCCTTACCCCTGGTTTCTTTGGTTTGGTTTGTGTAGTTTCTCTGTGTAGATCTATATAGACTGTAAAGTCTTCACAGCAGGGACTCTCCCTTACCAAGTAAATCTGTAGGAGACAGAGCAATGGGATGGAGAGACTTCTGTGCCCTATCTCTTGATGGCATGACAGCAGATGCAGTCCTCTGGACTTCAGGTGCAGGATCAGACTTAACAATATTTTCAACTCCTTTAAATTCACTGAACTACTTAGGGAATAAAGTGCAAGGTGTCTAGTAGTAGAATTAGTGGGAAGTCCAAGATGACATACTTTGTAGAGGTAATTCACACCTCTTTCTGTAGCGGGCAAAAGGGACGTCTCCATCAGAGCCTGACATGAAACTGGCAGACTGATGGTGTTCTGGGGCACCCTCTGGCAGTCTGATCAGTTCAATAATTTCGGCACCTAAATTAAAAGCTTAAAATGCAATGCTCTGAGTCTGTGCCTTCAGTGTAATCTTAAGTGGTTGGAAGTCCATCCCAAATTCCTTTTCCAGTCAGAAGATACCTATGGTAGGAAGGCTTTTAAGAGGCATTTGAGTTGTGGTCATGCAAAGAGTGAGCTATGTGATACTGATCTACAGGCCCTGTCTGAATTTGTATGTGATGAGTGCAGCACTGTCCCAGATTGCAGGGCACCTATGCAGCTGATGTTGGCACTATGTCTCTAGCACAACTGAAAACCAAATTATGCAGAGTATAAAGGCTCCACTGACACCTGGAGGACACCTTAAATTTGTCTAAATTTTTACACTTTGCAGAAGTTATGTGAAGGTTCATTTTTTTCAATGTTCTTTTGTCTGCTTGAACCAGTTGCCTTTGCTAGCCTCTGTTCTGTCTCACTGCTGGCAGGAGGATGGGTACTTTTGGGGATCACTCTCCTCCAGGGGCCATTTCTGGGACTATAGGGATGGTGTCAGAGAACTGAGAAAGTCTCCTGATAATCTGCATTTACCGCAGCAGCCCTGGACCTGCAACGCTTTAATAGAAAAATCTTTGTCAGAAAAACGAAGAAATGAAATTTATGCAAGTATCTTCCATGAATTAATGCTGAGTAAATTAATAGTAAGGCTAGCCTGCTACTCTTAGCTTATTTCCTTCTCTCTCTGTGCATGAGCAGATACTGATATACCTGATAACTGCACAAATTGCACAGACCAGTGGAGGGTGTCCCTAGCATGAAAGCCACAAGCAACTGAGCAGCATGGCCATCAATGAGTTTTGATCAGGCTTCTAGTGAGAGAAGAGCATGACAAGGGCATTCTGAAAGATGCTGGATCAAATGATCCATCTCACCATGTTTTATGTACCCATAATTCCCAAAGCAGTCTGCCCTTCTACTTCCTCTTTTGAATTGTTATAAAGGATTTAACTTGAACAAAGAACTGCGTACACAAGGCGACAGAATAAATTGTTTTAAGTAAGGCACCAAATATTCCTCTTTCCTCTTGAATTTTGGGTTGTCACTGGCTGGTACCAAAGTCCTTCATGTGTTTTGCCAGTTAGGAGAAATCCTGTGGAGGTTGAAGCAGGGGTTTGTGTCTGGCCAAATGACTGTGCCCTTGCCTCTTAGCCAGACCAGACTCCATGCCTGTGTACTGAGGCTGTTAATCCTTCCCTGTATTCCAGTAGAATGATTATGACAAATGTTATGCCTTTGGAGAAAAAAAAAAAAACAGAAAAGAAAAGAAATTCCTGAGGGAGAAAGATAATATCTGATAAGTGAGATTAGTCATAACTTGAGGAAAATATATGGTAAAACATGAAAGTAAGATTTTAGGAAATTTATAGGCTCTTTTGGAATAATTTTTGTTTTCCAGATCATGGTTTTCTTGTATAAGGGATTGCTAGTGTTTATAAAATGTTTTAATCTACTAACTGTTTACTACGTATTTTCAAGCTATTTCAAGTGTTTCACAGAGACAAAGCTGCCTTTCTAGGCATTGCCCAGCACAGGATGTGAAAAACACCTAGTCAGAGAGACCAAAGCCAAGATAGTAAGCTTAAAAATCATGGCAGAAACTTGATTCTAATCAGATAAAATGCAGCTTGAATCCCCCTATAAACTATGCCCAAAGGGTGAGAACTGCATTTTTACGAGATGGTTCCCCAAACACCAGTTTCATTATAAGCATATAACTTAAATGTGCATTTCCACAAACTTTCTGCAACAATTTGTATAAAGCTTATTGTACCACACAGATACTATACTAAAATTAACATTTTAGTTAGAAAATACTCACTGGGCAGCAAAAGAGAAGGGACCTGTGGGAAACCCTATTTATTTGCACTGGTGTTTGCATTTCTTGCTGTAAATGTTAAATACATGCCTCCTGTTTCAGATTGCATGAGCCCTTCATCTGGGTTATCCAGCACCATCTGTAGTCAACAGACTACAGAAAGAGGACAGGCAATGCTCTGGCTGTTGTAACGGCTAAATCAATTTTTGGTGTCATTTTTACACATGCATTACATAGGTGCATAAAATTAGGTGCCAGGTTCTCCACATGTATTTACCAATAAGTAGTTGTGGACTATTGGGGGCTGGTATGAGCAAGATACCGTGGAAAAAGCTATTGAACAAAGCAAACCAACAGCAAGAAGCACTCTTGCTTCCCAAGGCAAGCAAATAAAGGCTGCAAGTTGAAAGTGACTCTGTTTTTTGTTTTAAATGAAAATCATGGGGGAAATGCTGTATGGAGCAGCCCAGGGTCGTGAGTAATTAACTTAAAACCCAAAACCCCAAGTTGCATGAATTAGTAACACTGACAAGTATTACTGCAAAATACTGAATGTCATGCTGATACCTGAACCAGCAGAGGGTGAACACAGGTTATTGCCTCTCTGATCTGGGATGTGTACCTGATATAGGCTTTAAAAGAAAGCCAATATTTTGTTTAAAGCAGCAAAAATTCTTGACTGTGGCATGGAAATGAGAGGAGAATGATGACATAGAGATTCACAAGGCATTGAAAACCTGAGAAATTTGTGGGCAAGTTTAATAAATTCTCTCATGGACACTCTGGATGTGTCTGCAGGAGAAAGAATTGAAAAAGTATTTTCAATACTTTTGAGACCAAAAGATGCAAAGAAATCTCCCCTCCTCTCACAATTAATTTAAAGATAATCAGCAAAAAGTCCAAGCCAAAAAATAATTAAGCAAAAGGAGATAGAATTCTCTTACAGAATTGGTTCTGCCAGAAATATGTTTGTTGTAATATCCCACTAGTGGCCAGTAAAGGAAATGGAAAGCAAAAGTCATGCCAAGATTACATATTCACAGCTCTGCCTACTCTCTTCTCAGTGCCCAGAAGCATGAAGGCCTGAAACAACATAATTTTTAACATTAAGCTAACTCTTGTCATGTGGAAGTGGAAGATGAGCTAGATCTAAGATAAATATAGCCCTTCTGCTGCAGAAAGTCAGATCCTAATGATCAGACAAACTTGTAGGGCAGGCAACAAGAACCTCCCTGCTGCTGATAGACTGACCCTTAGTGGTTTAAGTGCTTTAATTGTCCCAGATACGAACAGGTAAAGTGGGGAACAAGGTGTGTGTTACACCGTTACAGCCACAGTGCACACCAGTTGTTTAAAGAGGAAACCAGCAGGTGAGTTTTGGCTTGCCAAGGGCTGGGAAAGGCATAGCAAACAGCAGGATATTCTGGATTGATCTGAGATTGTCATAAAACATGGCATCTTCTCCTGCCAGTGGCCCCTCTGGTATAAGAAGCAAAGCCTCTGCATGGGAACTCTGGAGTAATGGTGGTTTAGGTGAGTGGTCCTGCACACCTGCAGATGAGTCAGAACTTCCTGTAGTAATATTCAAGAGTGAAGTTTGTTCCTCACTGCACTGTCAGGGCTCTGAATGAGCTATTACAGTCTATAAGGCAAATATGTATTTATTTGGACAATTTTTTAAAAAATTGATTTTTGATCCAGTACGTGGTAAAAGCTCCTGAGGAACCAGCTATGTAAATCCTCCCTTAGCTGTATAAATACTCTTTTTATTCTCTCTGTAGTTAACTTTCATGTGATGGCACGAAGGATGCATGATGATTAGCTCAAATCAGTGCTCGGGAAAGAGGGAGAACAGGGAAATGGATTCTATTTCATACATTTTCTTATGAGACTTTAGTAATTAAACACTTTGCAAGCAGGGTAATAACCAGTAGCCTTTTTTTGTTACAGTATTTATCCTGGCTCTGCCATTCAGGTTAGCACCTCCATTTCCTCATCTGTACAATGGGAATAAAAGTATTGACCTTCTTAATAATATCTCTCTAAGATGGAAAGAGAGCAAATGCTCTGTAAGATCTGCATAATTATTGTTAACTTAACTTCAAGCTATGAGCAGATCTCTTGGAGTCGATGGGACTGCTCACATGTGGAGTTAGTTACAGTACTGGGAGCCACTGATGGCTGCAAATCATGGAAAACTGGCCTTCTGATGGATTCTAATTCTGCTTCTGGAAAACTGCTTTTGCTTTCCATATGGGCTGGGATTTTCAGTGATGCTTTAACAAGTTATATGCCTAGGAGTTGGATGCCTAACTCTTTCAGGCTTTTTGAAAGGAAGCAGGGAGCTGCTGTTGGAATTGCAGTCCAAAATTACAAACGAGCACGTACAAAAAATGAAAAAAGAAGTGGAAGTTGGAGAAGGAAGGGAGAACAGTCTCAAATCATTTTGGAAATAGAAACTTTATTGGAAAGGAAAGTGAATATTGAAAAAAACACTGATGGTTGAAAAGAAATTTTGGTTTTGCTATTCTAACATTAATGTAAATATTTTATAGAAGAATAGACACTGCAGTGTGTGTGTGTAATTCTTAAATACAAAGCAAATAGGAAAATTCGTGGTTCTTTTTTTCTTAGTGGAGTCTGTCTTGAATTCCAATTTGGATGGACCAAAATACCAAAATAAGTAGCCTGATTTTCAACACTGCTTTGAGCAGTCTCCATTAAAGAGAAAACAGGGAACTGTAGCCACTTACCTTGGTAAACCTCAGCCACTTCTTTTCATTGATGCCACTTGCTTTCTTTTAGTTATGTCAGTACCAGAGAATCATCTCACTTGAGCCATGATTTCTCTTTCATTTAAAGTGGATAATATCCATATGCAAATTTTCTAGAAAGGTCTCTTGGCAAATGCAGGGCAAAAAACCTAGCAAAACCTCTTAGCAGCAGCTGGAAAGAACATCAAGAAGGAATCTTTTTTTCTCAGCCATGGAAACATGTTGGCATTCACATCTCTGCTCAGTGCTCTGCTTGAGCTGTGTGCTTATTAGTGCTCTTATGGTGTAGATAAACTGCATTTATTCAATATATATGCTTGTCCCACATACTTTGTTCTTATTTTAATGCAAAAGTCTCCATAGGTGAATGCTACAGTACTGAACCAAAGCTCAGAAAACTTAGTCCTTGCTGCCATCTGCGTGTCTTACACCCTCTCCCCTCAAAGTCCCTAAATCCCTGTGCTCTGTCCCTCTTAAACAGGCATTGAACTGATTCAAAATGTCTTTGTGCTTATATTTTAAATGCCTGCTACCTGTGTGTGGTCTGGGTTGGGAAGAAGTCCTGTGGCCTTTTTGGGGACCTGTTGCAAAAACTACAGGTTGCAAATGGAGTGACATGCAGGCATGGGAGGCCCTGTTCTTTGTTTTTGGCATTAGTATGATGCAGGGACATTGAGGGGGTTATCAGGCTGCAATGAGGACGACCATGGCAAGACTTTTTTCAGCCTGAAATATGTGCAGAAATGCCCAGGAAGATGGCCCTTGTAATTGCTGGAAATCAGCAATCTGTCTGCTGTCATTCATTTTAACCCATGCAAACTTGCCATGTGCCATGGATCCACTCAGCGGGTGTGATTTCAGAAAAGGAATAGCCCATCTGGTTTATCCAAATGCTGCTTTAAAGGAGGATGAGTGACAGGTTTTTTCAGACCCAGAGTGCAACAGACAGCCTGGAAGCTGGTTACTTACCAGCTTGGATACAATAGATCTCTACATTAAGCTTGCTGTCAAAGTAATAGAAGCTGATATTAATAGCAGAAATAGGCAATGGGAACCTTGTGGCTGAGCAGGTAAGCCAGTGCTCAGCAAACTGTTTGTAATGTGAGGTGACTCACATGGAGGAAGAAAGGCTCACCTTTTCTGGATGGACAGTGATTTTTATAAGTAACTCTAATTTGTGAAACCTGCAGTAGCATTTGAGGATGTGTCTGACAGCAAAAGGGATTCAAAGGGGTCACAAAAATGAAAAGTGATCATAAGTACAACTGTGTCCTCATTTCCTCTCCTGAATATGGTGCTTCAGTTCTGACCTAGCTGTTCTGGTGTTACATTTCAAAATAATTAAAAGAGCATTGCACCTATTTTTTTTAATTCAAGGTTCCCAAACCTGCTGCTAAATATGTTGTCTTGCATATTTCTTTGCTTAATTTGTGCCTAGAGATGCTTTGTCTTTATTTTTCTTTCCTGCTTTGAGATTTCAGATTATCTGGAGAAAATGGGCAGTTTGCCTTTACATTACATGAATAGCAGAATAGGATCCTGTCACTGATGAAAGTACTATATTTATGACCAATTATAACCCATTCATTGGTTCACAGACCCAGAACCCTCCGGAGAATACCAGAAACCCACATAATTTTCCCAAGTGCTACATTTTGCATTTGGATCTTTGGTTTAGCTGACAGATATGAAAATGGAAGAAAAAAGTGCAGAAAGGCAGGGAGTCCATGCAACTGTGCATGTACAGATGCTCAGCAGGGATAGCAGCAATTTCAATTCAGAGCTGTCCCTGTCATGCTCCTGCTCTCCGTTCCTTCTGATGCTGTAACAACCACGAGGAGCAGGGGCCTGGGGAGCTTCAGGAGCTGGCAGGGATTGTCATGCCTTTAATGGTTGATGCTCATTGCAGAAGGTGAATGTTGGCACCACAAGCCTTGCTGGAGTAGGCTAGCAGAGTGGCTTTATAGACATTTTCACATTGGGATGCCATCCAGAGGGACATAAAAAAGCTCAAGAAATGGGCCCATGTGTACCTCATGAGGTTCAACTAGGCCAAGTGCAATGTGCTGCACCTAGGTTGAGGCAATACTTGATATCAATACAGGCTGTAGGATGAAGGGATTGAGAGCAGCCCAGCTGGAAACGACTTGGGGATTCTGATGGATGAAAACCTGGGCATGATCTGTCAATGTGCTCTTGCAGCCCAGGAAGCCAGCTGTATCCTGGGCTGCATCAAAAAATATATGGCCTGCAGGTCAAGGGAGGTGATTCTGCCCCTCTACTCTGCTCTTGTGAGACCCCATCTGGAGTGATGCATCCAGTTCTGTTGCTGCCAACATAAGAATGATGCAGACACTCCTGCATTGAGTCTAGAGGAGAGTCACAAAAATGATCAGAGGGATGGAGCACCTCTCCTACAAGGAAAGGTTGAGAGAGTTGGATTTGTTCAGCCTGGAAAACAGAAGGCTCTGGGGAGATTTTATAGCACCTTCCAGTACCTAAGGGAGCCTACAAGAATGCAGGAAAACCTTTTACAAGGACATGTAGTGATAGGACAAGGAGTAGTGGCTTTAAACTGAAAGAGGGTAGATTCAGGCTAGAAATAAAGAAGAATGTTTTTACAATGAGAATGGTGAGGCACAGGAACTGATTGCCAAAATAGGTAGTAGATGCCCCATCCCTGGAAGTGTTCAAGGCCAGGTTGGATGAGGCTCTGAGCAAGCTGATTTAGTTGAAGATGTCCCTGCTCATTGTAGGGCTCTTGGACTAGATGACCTTTAAAGGTCCTTTCCAACTCAAACCTTTGGATGATTCCATGATCTTGCTGCAGAAAGGAGCTCAAAGTCCTGTGCAGGAAAGCTACTGTGCTATGCTTTCACAGTGATGTCTGTCTGTCTTTAGAATTGCAGAAAAATGCAACTTCTGGTATTTATGCTGAAGTGCCCCAAAAATGCACTGATCTGGTGTTACTGAGAACATTTCCTGGGTAGAAATGTATAGCTCTCAGACAGATGCTATCAAATCTTAATGTAGACTGAGTGTTTTAAGCAATGGTGGCATAGACCAGGTGATTTGGATGTACCTTGCAGATAAACCAATTGCCACTTTAGTGAACAGATTTCTGATTGCTGTGCTCAACTGGTGTATTAGTGTGGTGTCTGCATAGTGGTCCAGCACTCGTTGTAGTGTGATAGAGCAAGCCTGGCTTTGTGGGTGACTTGTGTCTGAAGGCTCTTTTCTGGCTTGGTTTTACAGAGTCAATGTACAGAGTCAGTCTCTCTCCTTGGCATGGGAAATAGTTCCCAAGCCTTATTTAACTTTCTAAAGTTCAGGAAATGCTGCAGTGGTTTAGGGAGGATTTTTCTTTTTATTATTCTGCTGATGTTATTCTGTGTATTTACAAGCCTTTTAATATGCAGCATGAGTAGTATTTCCAGAGCTGCCCATTTCTAAGTGGAGATCTGACTACACTGATGTCATCCTGTGCTGGTTTGGGCTGAAGTAGAGTTAACTTTCTTCACAGTGGCTAGTATGAGGCTGTGTTTTGGATTTGTGCAGAACACAGGGTTGATAATGCAGAGATGTTTTTGTTATTGCTGAGCAGAGCTTACACAGAGCCAAGGCCTTTTCGGCTTTCTGTACTGCCACACTGGCAAGGAATTGGGAGTGCTTAGGAGGAGACACAGCAGGACAGGTGACCCAAACTGGCCAAAGGGATATTCCATACCATATGACGTGTTGCTTAGTATGTAAGGTGGGAGGAAGAAGGAGGAAGGAGGGGACATTTGGAGTGGTGGCGTCTGTCTTCCCAAGTAACCGATATGTGCAATGGGGCTCTGCTCTCCTGGAGATGGCTGAACACCTCCTGCCCATGGGAAGTAATGAATTAATTCCTTGTTTTGCTTTGCTTGTGTGTGTGGCTTTCGTTTCCCCTGTTAAACTGTCCTTATCTCAGCCCATGAATTTTCTAGCTCTTATCTTTCTGATTCTCTTCCCCATCCTGCTGGTGGGGGAGTGTGCAAGAAGCTGCATGGTGTTAGGTGGCTGCCTGGGGTTAAACCACTCACAGCCGTACTATGTCAGTAACCCTCTGAATGCCTTCATCTGAGGGAATGTAATTGTGGGTGCTTGCAATGGAGAGTATGAGCAACTCTGTTAACTGTAGGTGCCTTCATTGGGATCAAGGTGTTGTCTCTATCAATGAGGCGGAGAAGGATAACAGGGGTAGCAAGGTATAAGAGGCCAAAGTCATGCCTTTGGAGAGATGAACATGGGTTGGGGGTAAATGAGTGAGGGGTTCAGATTTTTTACTTCAACATACAAAATCTATTTCTTGTCTTTTCTAGCTTGGTTTGCATTCCCATTGCTTGGTTTTGTATGAAGTCTGAGGAATCCCTTGCCACTTCTCTTTGTCTGATGACTTCTGCAGTTATTGTACCTCCTTGGTGACTACTCTGCTCTTTCTCCCTCCAAACTGTTTTTTTTCTAGCCAAGAGGAGACAGTGAGTTACTTCTGATCGTTTTGTGATACCTGTTAATTTTCTGCTGTTGCTTAATGGAGCACTTCACAGAAATATGCTCCATTTCATTCTTCTATCACTGTGAAATACTGTCAGGCTGTGTGTGATGATTAGGGCAAAGAAAAGGAAAATATCATATATCTCTCAAGGAATTTCACTGAAAATTAGCAGAGATTCTGTATATGCCAGAAATGAAGTTTGCATAACGTACCCAGGGAATGCCTTACTGTCTTTGGGAGAGTGGCTCTGCATCATGGACACAAGAGCACTGTTTACCCTAGACTCACTGAGGTGGGATTGCCCTTAAACCTGGCAGCTTTTGAGAGCAGAAAATGTCTTCCAATGGCAATTCAAACTCTGTGGCTCCACAGGTTTCCCTGGAAAGTCACCTGCTGAGACTTTAAAAAGATGTCTTAAAATGATTGATTTGATCTGGGTGAGATTTGATTTAGAGAGCTATTCAGGAATTCAGGACACTTATGCACTGAGTAAGTATGGATTTAATGGCTTAATTTAAAGCATCCAAGTTTTAAAACGTTAGGCTTGAGGTAGTAATGTTTCGTACGAATATTTAGAAGTTCTTAGAATCAATCAGGATCCATCCCTTTGCTCTGCAGGCAGAATGGCAGCTGCTAGCTAAAGGCAGCACTGTCCATATGCATGCACATGCTGGATATGGTATTTGCCCATAATCAGAATAGAAAGTAATAATGATAGCTGAGCTATGACAGTGGTGTAGTTCTGGCTGATGCATTTGTCAAGTACGTTTATATGCAGAATTCATGGATGCCTCTCTGAAATGCTACTACCTCTGGGGAATCACAACTGCAGTTACATTTATGGCAAATGAGGCTGTTGAATCAAAAACTCCTCGTCCTAATATTCTCCACTTGGCCAGATTTATGGATTGTGATCACTATATGGGAAAGCTTTTAGATGTATGCTTAACCAGACATTTTCAGTGGGGGCATGCTGGAGTTCCTTTCATCAACTCTACAGTTCTCATAAAAGTGAAAGCATGTAGATATGTATTTGTGTGCTTGAGTTTTGAGAGCAACAGTCCATTATATTTTAATCCTACTTAAATTGTGAGCAGAAAAGCCTCCAAGCAGCATGACTACCCAAGTTCGTTTTTGTACTTTTGATGCTTCAGTGACTACAGATGTAGTCAGACCTTCTTTTGTAGCATTTGCATTGACTGGAATAGGTACATAAGATTTTGACTAATATAGAAACGCATAAAATATATTAACTGGGACTTCCTGGGTAGGAGGAATAATATCTAAATATATTCAAGGGGAATTTTCACAAGTGACATTGAATAATGTCCCTGCAGTGCTGTTACCCTGTATTTCAAAAACATGGCTAGGGAAAAAAAGAAAATCTCTGATTAGAAAGAGTAGTAATCCCCAGTTCCTATGCATCTTCATTTTGCAGTATTTTATTTAAAGAATTTTAATATACTTTTCTTAGGCTAAATGCCAAGACATGGTTACACTTTACTGAACAATCCTGAGAAATTAACCCAAAAAATAAGGATATTTGCTTTTACTTGGGCAGGTTTGGAATGATGTGGTTTTGTGAGATGTTGAGGGCTAGGGTTTCTCAAAACAAGCAGTTGTTCACAAGCAATTGTAGTCACTGTTGATCTCCTGGGGTTGTTTCATGACTGTATTAATAGGAGTTGTCATTGTTTCAGACTTTAATTACTGCTCTTAAGCACAAGCTCAAACTTACCTGCTACAGACAATTTACTTCAGAGAAAGCCCTTCCTGTATTAAACAAGCTTGCATCAGATGACCAAAATTACTCATTAAGTCATGGTGAATCAAATAGTTTAATCCATCAAAAATAGAGAAAAAAACCCTTGAGTTTTAAAAATACGGAACACTGTTTTGTATTTTGGGAATAAAACATTAAGTGCACCTTCATCAAGAATTGAAACCTTTCAACCCTCAGCAGGGGAGCCCAGTTCCTTGCAGGGCTGAGGCTGCAGGTAGTGTCACTGGGAGAGTAGATTTGGAGGGTTCTGCAAGAAGAAGCAGGTTATTTATGTGCTGGTAGAAGGAATGTGTGTGACAGAGAGTGCTGGACCCTTCTGACTCTTTACAGCTCTCTACCCTGCAGCCTTTCTGTAGTCTACTAAGGATGTGGTTAAACTCATACACATACAGCTTCTTCCTCTTTGAGCACTACCTTGGGTCTCTCACCTCCCTGTCCAGCTATTTCCAACAACTGCACAAAACCAGAATCTTTGAGATGTCCATCATTCTGCCAAATCTAAGTTGGATAAAAAGTTCAGAAGTTTTCATGGAGGATTAGTAGACCAAAGAGAGCATACCTTCAGTTTCTTTAGAAAAGGACAGTATTCCCAGCTAGAGAGAATTACTGCCACTTGAAGCAATCTGGTTTTATAAACACATTACTGAAATTTGCCTAAAAACTAAGCCATCCTTAGAAAATTAGATTCTGTGTTGGCATATGCCAACATATTTCTGATGATCTCAACTAACTGACTACCCTTCTGGAGTTATTTATTTAGCCATTTTCAAATTATTTAGATTTTTAATTAGAAGCTCGATGGCATTGAGTTTTGGCAACCTGATAGCAGAAGCAACTGCATCTTCTTTAAGGAAACAGCTTTCCAAGTGACATAACCCTGTATGAGAGGGAGGGGGGAGGAGGTGGGAACAGCCTTTCCCATAGTATCCCAGGAAGAAAACAACTTCATGGATTACGAGCTTAATTAGAACTGAAATCCATAGCAATAAGTGGGGAACAAATATAGTTAATTTGATTAAGCCTCAGAGTGAATGAGTTGCACACTGCATTGATTATTTTAAAGCAAATAACAAAGGCAAGGCCGTTTACTTTATGGTACTATTACTGCAAATGAAATCAGTATCAAGCAGGTTGCTGGGGAGTGTAGCTAAGACAACCTCATAACCTCATCTGCTGATAAATGAATCTTTGGCTAATCAGTAGACTCAGCATGAAGGCTACTCCAGCAGACTGTAAGTGAGTCACAGTAAAGCAGGTACCCTCCTAAACAATAAGGCTAAGAAATAAACAAGCCCTGGATATGTAGTAGAGGTCAAGCAGTCTTTGTGTTCGAGAGCATTCTTTAGACAAATACAAGTGCTATCCTGGGGAGGGCAAGAAGGAATGATATTGATCATGCACAATGCAAGAAAACAATTTGTAGGGCTTTATAGGGGTATTTACATCAGCAGATGAACACTGGAATAACCTGTTTAAAACAAAATCCTGGGAGTTTTGCTGCTGACATGAGTAGTGAGAGTTTCATTGAGCAGTGGGAGAACTGAAGAGCAATCTGTCTGATGGATCCTCACAATATCAGAGTTCTCCTACAGCTCACTGTGGTCCTCTGTGTGACTGGTTGGCTATAGATGTCTTGCTGCGCCATTACCACTGCAGATGGTGTTACCCAGAGAGAAAGCAGAGCAGTTCATCCCTTTTCTCCTCTGCTCCCTGCTGACACACTGTCTATATGTATTGAGTGA
Organism: Acanthisitta chloris; assembly: GCF_000695815.1. Classification (NCBI taxonomy): domain Eukaryota; kingdom Metazoa; phylum Chordata; class Aves; order Passeriformes; family Acanthisittidae; genus Acanthisitta; species Acanthisitta chloris. The sequence goes on from NW_008670772.1 coordinate 112,860, forward strand.
CAGAGAAACCAGCATGCTCGTTTGCTTAAAGTTTACGTTGATCAGATGCTGTGCTGAGAATCACAGTCCATAGGAAGAGTGAAGGGAGCACTTCTCCTGAGCGCTTTTGATGAGGAGGGCACTTGAGTACAGAAGGATGGTCCTTAACATACCCTGTTGGCTTTCAGTTAACACCAAGCAGATCCTAACTGCACAGCATTCCCTGCGGAGGTAAGCTCTCCCTGAAAAGCTTGTGGGCGTGCATGTGTGAACCATCTCTGTAAAGTCCTCTGCACTTGGTATTAGCACAGGAGAAATAGCTGCCCTCCCAACTGCTATAGATAATTGCATTGCTCCAGAATCTCTGAAAGTGTGGTAGTCAACTGCTTGGAATTTGGAGACAGGAATTCTTCAAAAGCCCCTGCATCTGTTCTCAGTCCAAGCAAGCACTCTCCAGAGGCCAACTTCCCATAGGCCATCATGCATAATGTGGATGAAACCTCTTGAATTATTGATCTTGCAGAGGCATATAATTGTAGCTTACACAGTGTGTTTACTCTCAGTGCTTTGATTTATCAGATCTTATAATAATGTTCTCACTTTTGGCGCTCGTAAAATGCAACTGGCTTCAGTTTAATAAATATTGACTTCTAGCCATTTGCTGCTTTGTGATTATTCCTCCTAAAGAACAAACTGATTGCTTCCTTCATTCAGATCCACTGCAAATGGTGCAGGAACGGAATGCTTCTAAAATTGCATTTTGCCACCAGGGGAAGGCTTGGCTTAGAAGTGCCCTTGCCATGCTTGCAAGATCAGGGCACTGTTTCCGTAACAGTGGTGCACCTGAAGATATTTGTGGTCATCCTAAGGGTCAGCAGGCATGTCTCCTCCCTATAGGGAGAGCCCCTTTTCCCAACCCTTTTTTTTTTCGTCACTTATAAAATATTAAGCTGTTCCATGTTGCTCTGATTGGAATGAGAAGAGTCCCTGTGCTTTACCTGGTAGATTTTGTATTCAACCCTCTCATTACTGAATTGTTGATGTGTGCAGGACACTGGGCTAGTGCTACCTGCAGAGCTACTGCCAGAGGGGAGAAGAGTCCAAGTAGGTATTTAATATGCAAGACATGTAATCCAGCCCCATCTTCCAGCATCTGGAGAGACATTTTCTGCTATTGCCATACCAATATTGGCCACATATCTTGAAGAGCTTTTTAACAAAGTTCATTCCCTGTCTCTAGCCTGAGCCACTCATTTTCCAGTTTGCAGCTATACAGTTTCTCTCTCTTATGTGTTCTCATATATCCACACTCCTATGACTGACACTAATCATAATATTAAACTGAATACACGGTGGAAGTATGCAGCAACTGACTGTCATGACACCTTTCCAAGAATGCCAAATGCTCATGTTTTGGATGTAAAACCAAGAGGATAATGAGTTTTTATCATCTGAGGGGCTCCTGCTGTCCTAGAGGCTTTTTCCTACGTTGAAGACTCTTTGTGTTAGATGGAATACAGACACACAGTGGGAGCTTGTCAGTCACGCTGCTTGTAGCTCAACAAACTACAGAGCAGGGAAGGAAAAAAAATCACAGATGATATCCTAGATTCACAGCCTGATTAAATGACTTTTCCTTGGCTCCCACAGCAGGTCCACTGCAGTTCCATACAATGAGTCTGCATTTCTTGGTTGTCAGTCCCATATTATGACCCATAAGCTTACCTGTCCACACCTGTCAGCAAAGGAGTCAGAATGAAGACTGATAATTTTAGCCAAGCCAGCAGAATTGCAAAATGTTATAGGCTGCATTGCAGTGCTGCCAGCATTGGGTTCTCTGGCTGTCTTTCTGTTAATTGACAGTAATACCAGAGCAGTCAGTTCAAGGAAAAATTACTTGTTCTGCCCTCTTTGTGGAGCATCCTCTATATGTTTTGTTAGTAGATGCTGCAAGGCTGCTCTTTGGATTTGATTATATTTTGAAATTAATTTAATTCAATTTCTTTAAATAAGAGATATAAATTAGGAGATATGAAAATTAAAAATGAGCTATTTTTTCTCTAATAGGGTTTATTTTTGTGCTTAATCATATATTTCCTTTCTCTTTGCCCATTACTGAAAAATAGATGCATTCATCCTAGAAAATATCAAGCTAGATCCTCTCTTATTAGTGGAATTTGCTTTACACCAGGTCAGGATTTGGCCTATAACCATATGACCCACTTTGCATTAGCAAAAAGTGATGTGTTTCTGTGAGTCTCTAATTATCAGGAATGGTTTGCCAAGCTGTAGCTAGAGAACACTGGTAGCTGAGGGTGAGGAAAGATTTCCTTGCAAACACTTCTGACTCTTGCCTGATCTTCCTCAGATAGGACCTTTGTAGACAGGGATAAAGTGCTCTGGAGGAATGTGTGTCAGGAAACCCTAGTGTTACCTCAACCTGTGTTCCAGCTTTCTATTTATGGCTAAATGTAGAAAATGGCGAGGGTGGCCTATATGCTTTTACATTTTCTCCAGGTGTCCTCATTTTTCTTCCTGAGATGTCCTTCTCTCCTGCATCCTCCTGCTCAGTGGGGAGAGGATGATGAGCAGGTGACAGGCAGCCCTATTTGTTGTGCCTACATTCTTCTTGTCTCCTGGGGCTCTGCTGAGATCTAGTATGAGAGGTGCTCCATCCAGCTGGATCTCCCTTGATGCCAACATACTCTTGGATGATAAAATTGCAACCAGTCCTGAGACTTTCCCTCCCTTCTGTATTCTGGTTGTAAATTTGCCATAATTTATAGCATAAGGTGTGGAAAGACCTTAAAAAGAGGGAAATGGACGACTGACTGTCACCAGTTTGGAAATCTCCACTGGTAGCTGTGAAGTTGGTGTCAGTTCCTGTTACTGGTATAACAGGGCTGGTGTGTTCTCTCAGCAAACGTAGATCTACACATCTGCTTCATCCATTAGATGGATGACATAAAGCAGCATGCTTTACAGCAAATACTTTATGCCATCTTTAATCTGAAGTGTATTTCTGTAGTCTGCCAAAACACTTTGGTGTGAATTTCTTATTAGGTCAAATGTATGTTTGGAAGCCTTGATCAGTGCTGCAGAGAAAGATTTGTCTCCACGAGAAAGATTGGTGCAGACAGACATTGATATAATTGCATTAGCAGCTCCATACTTCTCAGCACGTGTGCTCAACATGCAGCTACAGGATAGCAGAGAAACCCGATAGCACAAGGACGGGAGAGAGTAGTTGATTTTATTTTCTGTGCCTGTATCTATCATCTGCCTGCCTGTTGTATTTCCAAGATGTGATATCCAACCTCTGTAACTGAGATCTTTAGCACCAGCTAATGGATCTGAAAGCTTCCACCCCCAGCAACTTTAATGGGAATGGGTCTTTATTTTGTTTGTTTGTTTTTTAGAATTGTTGCATTTTCCTCTCAAGATTCACCTTACTTTATCCATGCACATGGATGCAATTTCCATAAGCTGATGCAGTCTTCTTAAACATTGCCTCAGGAGAATCTCTGCAGGTTAGCTCTGTCATCTCTGGGCCAGTAACATTTTGCAAATATACCATACTAAATTAGAGCAGTATTTCCATGTGTTGATCCCTGTTCATCTGCAAAACAGTAACCTGAACTACAGAGTGCTTCTGCTTTCTTTCCCAGGTGCAAGATCATCACTGCTTTTTTTTCTCTTTTTTTTCTCTGCCTCAGACTTTTGTAAGAGATACCAGTTGCATATGAGCAGCAAATTCTTCTTTGCTGTTTTGGCTTTTTTTTAAAAGAGACACCAACAATTCCAGGTGTTTTTTTGAGGAGTCATGCAGTGTTACCTTACAAATGTGAGCATACTAAGCCTTACAGTTCCTGGGGAGAGTAGGAAGATAGTAGTATCCTGATCTTATACAGAGGGAAACTGAGGAACAAAAATGTTCATCAGAAGTCATAAAGGATGCCAGTGTCTGGGCTGTCCAGACAGTTTCCCCTGGAATCCCTTCATTCCAACTAAACTACAAAGACCACATGCCTGCCCTTCTTTCCTTTGGAAAGAGATGCATAGTGCAGAAATTCATTTCACAGAATTGTATGCCCTTAATAAAATTCAGCTCTAGTTATGACCCTGTGAGATGATTAGTGAATTAGAGTTCTTAATTAGCATTTTGCATAATTCATGGCAATTACAACATTCTCATGGATATGATTGTCAAGGTGCAGATGTGCAAACGTGCAGCTATAATTTTCTCATCTAAATAACACTTTTGGCGAAACCTCTAATTTTTTACAACTCTATTGTGTAAGGGCCATTATTCCTGTTGTTATTTTTAAGGCATTAGAAAATGGATGTGCATCTCACTTCAGCTTCAATCACTGCAACTAACTGTTCTTCAGAAGCTTTAAAAACTGTCATAAAAGTTTGCTTCTGGGTGAGAATTAGGCATTTGAATTTTCTGAAGGACCTATCCTATCCAGTTTTTAACATCCCACAGGGAATTGTATTGCAGTTTTTCAGTTACAATAATAAGGCAAAAGCCAAATCCACGATGTGCACTAGCCAAGATTTATGTGGCTGGGTTGCTAATGGATTGAGTTTCCGTTCCTTCTTAGCTGGAGATAGATTTCAAAGATCTTTGTGCTCTGAAGATCCCTTCCTTTTGTCAGAAATGCATAAAGCATTATGTAACTAAGGTTATTAGGACTAGCTTTTTGTGTACAGGAAAATCTGGCGTTACATAGAGTGAGTAGCACCTAAATAGAAGAGGAAGATGGTCTTGGCAGAGTTAGAATCACTGAACTTTCCAAAATGCTGTCCCTCAGAAATCAAAGACAATGGCACAGAATCGATGATCCAGATGATCAAAATGCAGTTGCACCCAACTCAGCACATCCAGGTACAGCTTGTATTTTTTAAAAAATTACTGGGTTCCAAGTGACAAATTTGAATTTCCAATTTCTTCATTAAGTGCCTACACAGACGGTATTAAATGTAATTAATTTTACCTTCATAATTATAATCGCATATGTAAATTCATTTACAGTATTCTATTAAGCGTACAAATCAAAATGATAATTTCTAGACAAAAGTTATGAATTTCCTTAAATGAAAGGCATTTGCAATTTCCCACAGGAAGTTTTAATCACTTTCGGATTTGTAGTCACAGAACATTTAGGAGTTTCACATCAGGATCTGATGGAGGGAAGCTGCAATTTTTATATTCTTATTAGAGGCAAATAACACTCAGAGGAACCTGGACATGTATATTTGGACATACATTTTTTTTAGCAAGTGATACCTCCTTCCAGCATCCCCCAAAGCAACAAGCTTGCAGAGGCTTACCAGTCCTTTCTAACATGAGTTCTTATTCAGATAAGGATAGCTCTCCTTTCTGGCCCTCCTCTGCCTATTGAATGTGAAGGTAAAACAGTTGCCCTGATCAGTTGGAGCTTGATTGCCCCTTTAAGGTAGGACTTTCCTGTTCCATTTATATTTTCTCCTAGAAACTGATGTCTGTGATTTTGGTCCCTGTCTTTCCATTCTCAAGTTCCACAAAGCAGTGGTACCAAAATGAAGAAACAGATTAAAAAAAAGTAATTCCTTGTTTTTTTCCAAGTGAAATGTTGAAGCTTCTTATCTATTTTTACCACCTTTTTTTTAATGTCTTTGTTGTTTTGAGCACTCTGATACTGCTTACAGCAGCTTAGTCCCTAAATGTCATTCACACAAATGCTACCTTCAGCAGGTTTATTCCCTTCCTTTCTTTCTGAAATTCTTTTATTTGTCCTAAAAATATATGATGAAGTGCATGGTGCTGTCCACGAATTTATCTGTTTGCTAGTTTGTGGATTCTCAGCATCCCTGGCCAACATACTTTTATTAAAAATGCTTTTCATGGATTTTAAGCATGTATCTTTTAAATTGCCCACCACTGCAATTAGCACGGGGCGGGGGGTGCAGGGAAAACAAGCAACAAAAAATCCCAGCGAAATTAAGCACTTTGTTCCCCAACATAAGAGGAAAATGAATGTGAATTGCTGACCTTGGAGGAGAGTTAGAGGACACACAAACCCAGCTTTCCATGGTGGCAGTTTTGCCTCTGGCTAGAAATAAGGTAACATTCAAACAAAACTGATTTTCTTTATGTCTTTTTTCTTTTTCCCTGATAGTGATACCTTGTTCATCTTAGCCAAAAGCATTTATGAATTGGGTCAAATAATTTCAGCCAAGGAAGGATAAGGTTGATAAGAATTTGGGAAAACCTTGGAATATTTCAGGTTCTGTTATCTGAATGACATTTCTCTTACGCTCATTTCTAACTTTTAAAGGGAAAAAATACACTCTCCCACAGAATAGAGGTTTCTGTTTTCAACCAAGTGAACTATTTTGACAAATCAAGAGTGCATTGTACTTTTTCCTAAAATAAGGCAAAGGGAACCAGAGGAAAGGGGAATTGGTTTCTGTTGAAGACAAATGTTACAGTTTAGTTTTTGTCAACAAGAGAACTAATTCTCTCACTTCAATACTTACTGCAGGAGTGGGCCAGACATATATAGCCACAGAAAATGTATTTGAAACACTAAATTATACAGTTATTTGATGCAGTTTCTATCTGTAACCTTGAAAAATCTTATCACAAGCAAGCAGTTAAAATTAAATAAATAAGTGATTGCTTCCAACTACAGTCTGTCACTCAGGATTGATCAGGGTGGTCTACTGGCATCCTCCAGTTCCTGTTCAGGTCCTCTCTGAGGAAAAATAAACAGGGGAAAATGTCCAATGTCACAGGGGACAGTGAAGTAACCAGCTCACACACATGGTAAATGGGAGACTGAGGGCTGATCTTACCCCCCTTGACTTGTATCTTCTTCAGTCAGCAGAGCAGCGTGGCAAGTCTCTATGGCCAGATCCTGGGCAATCCTGACTTTTTCCATCAGAATGCTCAGAACTCTGCACTCATCACCATGCTTCCCATGGCAGTGTTCCTCCTCTGTGGCTTTGTGAGATTGTAGGAATCCTGACTGTTCCATGTGGCTGTGAAACACATCTCTGATCCCTCTGACTCATAAAAATAACACCCTTCCTTTCCATACCCAAATAGCACATGTTGGAGGGCAGTCTCTGTGAGAAGTTTTCACCTGATGCATTTATCAGCTGGAGCAGGAAACTATAGCACTGTGCTTTAATTTTATTGCTTATTCCTGTGCTGTAAATGTTTGGCTTGCTGTACATTACCAGAGTGGTTTGTGGCCATGGTCACATATGGGTGGCAAAGATAGATGTAGTGTTTTGGATTTGGAATGTTTTTGTAGTTACTTCCACTTGTGGGATGACAGTTTGATGACCTTGGAAGTCCCTCCAGTTTAGTGGTCCCAGAATTCTGGCTGCCATTCAAAATTGCCAATATATCAAACTTTTCTTGTCAAATTAATCTCAGAACCATAGAATCATTCAGATTGGAAAAGACCTTTAAGATCATCTAGTCCAACTGATAACCTAGCAAAGTGCCAAGAGATCAATCATTAGAGCAAGGATACAGAAGCTATTTAATCAGAGGTTTCAATGTGTTGGCATCTAGTAGCTGTATGACAGAGTCCTTGTCAGTTCCTCCCTGCCAGTCCTGCAGAGGTCTTTGCTCAGATGTGTCTCCCTTTGAGGCAAAAAATAAAGAGAAAGTTGACAGTGATGAAATATTGAGAGTGTGTATGTATGGAAGAGCTGAATGGCAGAGCAAGATACATGTCTGCTGTTACAGACATGGGTAAGGGAGTGGGGCAGGATGAATGACATCTTGAACACAGATGGAAGTGTGATCAGCAGACATGGCAACAAACCTGTAAGCAGAAGGATAGTGTATTGGAAAAGAAATTACAGAGGGCAAAAATGAGCAAGGAGCTACAAAGACTTAATTTTATACCTTCCAGGAGCACTTTATAAGCAGTGTAGACTTCATTGACCTGTCCACAAATCTTAAAGCAGTTCTCAATTTTCATACTTATAAGGCACCATGATCATTGCTCCTGACCTCTCAGGTGGTACAGACTACTGAATTTTACCCTCTGATTATGGCATCAAGTTTTACGCTTTTCTGTCCTAGCTTCAGGAGTAAACTTGTTTATAAATCTCCCCTTAGAGGCAACACATTCAATTCATCAATCCCCTTTCAATAATCTCCTGTATTGTTTTTCTCTCAGTGAGCTTTGTGCAGGCAAGACAGAGTGTTAGGGACAGAATCCGAGGCTAGGGAGAGTGAAACAAAAGCTGAACACAATTTGGTTAGTGCAAACCTATTATTAATTGCTCAAATTGAGAGCACAGTTTGGCAGTATAAGACTCCAATAAAACTGCATCTACACTGTAATACTGTACTACTACAATATTTTGAATGGACCAGATCAGTTCACTGCACTTTCCATCTAGTCTAATTTTGATTTGATTCCATACAAATTCACTGTAAATAAAGTTGTGTATGTTTTCTGTAATGTAGAAAATAGTGTTCACATAAAATGAAATGAGGGTTATACATCAGCAAGCTTGGAGTATATTCTCAAAATGGTAGAAGGGGACAAAAGTAATAAAAGAAGATAAAGAAAAATATATTCTTCATAATTCTGTCAAAACGGAAAGCATCTGTGCTTGAAAAAATTATGGGAAGCTTTAAAGACTGCTTAAAGTGAAAGCAAAGGTAAAAAACCCAAAAACTGTTTCACAAAGTTGTATTTGATAATAGAGGATTCTTCAAGCTTTAATTAAATGTTCAATGCTCAAGTTAAAGGCCTGACAAATATCTTGGAGGAAACAAGGGTTTATAATCTGAAAACAACACACAAAGTTGGAAGGATCTGGTTAGATCAGCAAGCCTGGTCATTTTTGTGTTCAAGAGATCACTCAAATGAACAAATAGGGTTATTATGGTCAAGATGTTTGTCATACTCAGTTTCT
>NW_008670772.1:121808-134073 GCF_000695815.1 Acanthisitta chloris
CAGGTTTATGATATTTTTACACACACAGAGCAGCAGGTTGTATGCTAAGGACCTGAATCTACAAGCACTTAAGCATATGCTTAGATTTAAGCACCCAAAAAGTCCAGCTGAAATCTACACTTGAAATTGATGGCCTGTACTTTTAAAGGGGATAAAGCAGTATACATGAACAGACATCAGCTCTTCTGTGAGAAATCTCATGCTACTGCCTCCCATAGTCTTGTAACTTGTCTGAAAAAGCCACCTGAGAAAAAGGCTGAGGATGGTGACGTTCTTCCACAGTGCTATATGAAAGTGGTGCATGTTCCTTTAAAGACATTTTCAACAAAACCTGGCCATCTTCTGAACTGCTTTAATTCTCTTCTGTAAAGTCTGTTAGTTGGTTGTTTGTTCCTTTTGTTTAATAATTTATAAGTTTTATTTATTGTTTTGAAATTATGCTTTCAAATGAATAGGTACATGAGGAAGTGCTTTGGGAATCCAGACCAAGTCCAGGCCAAACATTCTAGATTACTTTTCTGAAAGATTCACAGAATATATCCCTGTATACAATTACTTTTTAAAATTGTAGGTTGTCCATCCCTGCACAGGTGCTTTGTAAGTACAAGAGGAAATTCTGCAGGAGAATCCCATTGCACTATGTGAGCAGCTCATTCTGGAGCAAAAGTGTAGCAGATCTGATCCTCCTTTTTACAAGCACTCCTATTTGCATATTTGCTTTTATGCCTAGAAATGGAAGTGTTGGTACAAAATCCTGGATATCATACTGCTGAGAGCAAATCTGTGCTTGTACTCAAGTTGTTAAAGCACAAAGAGACACAGGTGCTCCCTCTTCCTTTGGAAAAGTAAGCTGCACAAATTCTGATGACATAAATGAGAAAAAAAGTCTTCTAGAAAGCATGAGGATCTATATCCAAACAAGCATTCAAATGGACCTGGGCAGTTCTACACAATGTACCTTTGTAAGTGACATTACCTTGCTTGTATATAAGCAGCCCTGTGCAGCTCCTGCGCTGTACGGTCCTTATTAACCCTTGCATGGTTGAACAAAATCCATGGTCCCAGCATATATTTACACATATGGCTCAGTCCTTTATCAGCTGTGAGGCCTTAATAGATCTGAATATTGTCAGAGCTGAGCATTTTTTTGCAGTGCACTTGTACAATATGTACTTGAAAGAGGATCTTTGTGAGTATTTGTAATGTGGACGTGACTATAAGAATCATGAAATACCATGAAGTTCATTTTCAATTTGAAGGAGAGCATATGGAAATGGTTGGACTCGATGATCTCAGAGGTCTCCTCCAGCCTTGATGATTCTATAATTCTATGTGTGTCAAAGCCAGAAGTTTCAACCCTATTGATTTTTTTTTTTGTTTCTTTGCAGTTTACCTTTTTGAAAGATTTACAGGACAAGATTCTATTCTCTTTCATGCTTTGGTAATAAGTATTTTATGGAGCATGTGTTTCTCTCACCAGCCTCCAGCCTCATTGATCAGCATGTTAGGGTGAACTCTTCCTACTCCTCTTCTCAGCAATGTACCCCAGTGCCCTGACCAGAATTTTTTTATTTAATTAATCAGTGTATTAGGCCGCTCTTTCTGTGGAGGGAAAGGGGCAAAGAGAGAGCACTGCTAACAATGGCAACAGGTTGATTTAGCAGCAAAGCACAGAAGTCACTGACCAGCACTGTATTCTCCATGAGCTGCATGTTCCAAGAGGACTGAATGCTGTCCTTCCTGCATGGCTGCTAATGCATACACCAGAGCTGGTATCTGCAGCAGCCCTGGAGTGCCACTCAACTTGGCCAGCATGACATCTTTGGCATGTAATTAATTTTGACTGAAATATTTGACAAAGAGAAACACTGGATTTGTTTCAGTGTCTCTTCAGAGAGCTCTTATTTTTGTATGTTCTGAGAGTCAGGTGGGTACCAATTTAATGAAAACACTCGTCAAGACCAAAAGCTTCTTGGATTTAGAGCACAAAACATTGCTCCTGTCCTTCACAGCAAGATACTTGAAGAAACTCAGTGTTCCCTTCACCAAGTCATTGCAGAAATCTACACAAGGTTTGGAAAAATGTGTGTGACTATTGTCCTGTGAGGACTCTGGTTATCCTTCTGTGTATTGACCACAGGGTCCACAAACAGAGCTCTTAGACACCATTCTTTGAGTATTAGTTATGTTAGTAAGTACTCCAGTGACTGACTGTGTCCAGTAGACAGCAAATAGTGGCAATACACTTTATGGTTTGAAACTTATTTCTGAATTACAGGCTTGTACCTAGATGAGTATGTTCCAAGAAATCAGGGTTGTTTGACAAACTGTGTGCTGTTTGTGGTATAATAGATCATTGATCAGACTCACTGACAACTTGAGTGACAGGAAAGAACAGGGCAACTGGTGGATCTGTTAGTACCACTCAGACCACTGTACATACATGGCTGGAAGATTGTTCTGTCTCTGGTAGCTGTTAGCTATGCTTTTTGCAGGCATAACTGTCCAAATGCTCTCTAGATGCTAAAGGTTTATGCTGCAGTTAATAAAGGGATTCTCCCCTAGACAAGCATTTGATCTGAGCCAAGAACGTTATAGTATGGGTACTTTTAGTTTGCTCAGTAAATCAGTGTTTGCTTTTACATCCTACCACTGAACTATTTACACAGACTGTATTCACTATGGGGCTTTCAGTACAGAAAATTCTAATACACAACCAGAGCACTCTTACTGAATTCCACTGGTCCAGGCCATAAAACCCATGCATCTACTGCTGAAGTAGGTTCTGATGTGCCAGATACCCTCTGGCATTCAGAAGCCTCCAATGTATTATTTTTATTGTTATTTGGAAGAGAGATAGTGAACCCTAATTATGCTTAATCACAACAACCCAGAAAGATATCAGTGGAGGGGCACATTTTACCCTAAAGTGCTATTTGAACTCTTTGGAAAATGTTGAATTACCCCTATGGCTATTGCCGATTAACTACTTAATGAAGCATCTGTGAGTGCTGGCATGTCCCAGCCATGTCACTGTGAGGCTTGAAGGACAATGGCGATTAACTAAGATTGATCATGATTAAAAAAGATTGATCATGATCTAATCAAATCTAATAAGGGACACTTGGAATTGAAATTCACTTTAGAAAACACTATTTTGCTATTATATATACATTTCTTTTAAGACCTACACTGTTTATATTTATATTCCTACTTCAGCAATGTTAGCCATTTACCACACAGATAGAGGGTTTTTATTTGCAGTCACTATTTCTGCCTCTTATTTTCATTGATCATGATCTAATCAAATCTAATAAGGGACACTTGGAATTGAAATTCACTTTAGAAAACACTATTTTGCTATTATATATACATTTCTTTTAAGACCTACACTGTTTATATTTATATTCCTACTTCAGCAATGTTAGCCATTTACCACACAGATAGAGGGTTTTTATTTGCAGTCACTATTTCTGCCTCTTATTTTCTTTCTGTATAATGGGATTTTATTTACAGTCACTATTTCTGCCTCTTATTTTCATTTGTTTCTGTATAAATACAGAGCAACTGGATTAGATGTGTGAATTGAGCTAATAATAGGTAGAAATTCCATGCAGCTATAAATGCCCCATCTGATGCATTAACACAAGTAAACATATAGCCCTGTATGTCTTTATACATGTGAAGTATATGTACATACTTATATTACCACATACAGAAAGGTATTGTTTAGATGTATGTACACAGATTCTATATTCAGGATTTTAAGCATGTAAAATCTATTTTAAAAAAATAAAAGAAAGCATACATGCATGGATTTATTTTTGTGATATATCAAATATTATTTCGCCATAATTCACAGTAGTGCCTTGAATGTTCACTGGAACTTAAGCATTAAATGCTTTCAACATAAAGCTTATTGCATCTGGAAACAGCACTGTTTAAATCAAGGCAATCTGTCATTTCCAGAAGAGCTGTTCTTGTGCTGAAATGGAGCCTGGCTCATGTAGCAGCTGGACTGTCTGATACAGAGAAAGCTTAAGATTGTACTGGGCTTGGCATTCCCCAGGCAAGAGCGAGGTGTGTGTTCCCTTCAAACATTGCTATGGATCTCTGTTCAGGCAGAAGGGGTTGATGCATTTCCTCCTTTGAGGGTTTCCACTCTGCCGGGTCTTACCTTAGGATTAAAGATCCCATTTTGTTCCCAAATGAGTGAGAATGGACAACCACAAAGATGTCTTTATAGCATCTTGTGACTACTTAGGGCTCATGTGGCTTTCAGGAGATCTGTTTTGTTTGATGTCCAGCTCCATCTGATCGAGCAGCAGCCCAACATTTTCCTGCTATGGATATTCTCTAACCTCCTTCATGAAGGGAGCTGTTGTGAGTATTGACTTGGTGAAAACATTCCAGGTTTTTTGCATAGATCATGAATCAGTGTTCCTCCTTTTGGCTTGTCTTCTGTCTTACTCTGGTATGTGTGACATACTGTGCTAATAACACATCAACAACATAATCTCACATCAAAATTTCCTGTCTTCTATAGCACCTATGCCTCTCTGGCAGCAGTCAGATGTCAGAGCCTTGGCTGGATGTATCGTGGGTACATAGCAGGATTCAGCTGATCTCAGGCTGTAGGGAGGAGCTGAGAGTTTCTCTAGTCACTCTCAATTTGAGCAAGCAATTAAGGCCATCAAGGTAGGACATAGATGATGACAGTTTTCTGGGAAGAATGTGTTTCATTGAGAATCTCATCTGGGACTTAGTCTGTCCTGAAGAAAGCAAGGCTTCTGCCTTTTACTGGTTTGTCATGTTCTCAGCTAGACTAGACAAGGTTTGTGGAATATTTCAAGGTACCATGGGTGCTGAGGCAGCAAGGCAGTCCCTGATGACTCCTCCTCATGCATGCTGCTGGAGTGACTCATTGAGGGAAGGGCAGAAATTACAGGACCTAAGTTTCTCATTAGGAGGGTGGCATTAGAGTCATGTGGCAGCACAGCTGGACATCTTTGGATCCCTCAGAGAGAGGTTGGAAGGCAAAGCCTGGTCTGGGTATTTATAAGCATATTAGAAAAGTGTGTGTTTTTTCGAAGACCATGATTTTGTTGCTATAGACAGCACTGACTGGAGTCGCAGTCAGGTATATGCTTTAAGGTACATATCAAGTTGGCTTGTCTTCATGTCTGAGATGATAACTTCAAAATTGCCTTGAAAAAAATGCAGTCTTTCTGTAACAAGTCATAGTCTGTACTGTAAAACAACAGAGCTGTTTTTGTTCCATAAAAAATTGCCAAAACACCTGTTCAATGAGGACTTTCCATGATTTAATATGCTTTTGCTCCCTGCAGCTCATGAAAGAGTTGCATGATTTCTACACAGTTGTCACTGAATGTTTTTAATTCCAACAACTGCTTTTAACTTTGTATATTGTGAGGAAAAAACCCAACCTGAAATGTTAATGTTTGTGTTGGTTGTCTGTGACTGCTGGTTAAGATAAGAACATGCTCTTATTATTAAAATCCAAATATGCCTTTCTTAGCTGAGTCACGGTGATGTCACTGTTCTCATCTTCTCTATGCTGATCTTGGGGTCAACCCAACTTTCTTTCATGCATTAAAACAGTTGCTTTTCAAACAGGGTGGAAATTCTTTGCTGCAGATGCACTGTCCCTGATCGGTCACTGTGGGTGCAGACTGAGACTGCCTTCTGTCTTTCCTCCTGGCATGAAATCAGGTTGCTCAGGAATGTTTGTTCAGGACCTACACAGGTGTCCTCATCTCAGGAAGGCTCTAGGTACAGTTTATTTCAGGAATGATTGTTGGAGATGGTGAGAGAGGTGGAGAACAGACAAAGGAAGTACGGTGCACACGGCAGGAGAGCTAATGCAGGCATTGTTGCCTCAGCCTTGAAACTTCAGTGGTGATTACAGACAACAACATGTATCCTGGGGCTTGCAGTCCGTGCTATCTCTGGCCAGATATCCTTGCTGCTTGTGGAAGAAACCGTGTAGATAGAGGCCTGGCCAGGCCATTGGGCTGGGTGTGAAGGGCCTGGAAGCTGCCTCATACCGATTTGGTGCAGCTGAGGCCAGTGTTGGAAAGCAAAAGGAAGAGCAAATTTTTCCTCCTCTCTCCAGCCACCTGTTTTATCTGTGCTGACTAAGACCATATAATGCTTATCATGTTTCTGTACCATTTTGTATTTGTACCCTTTGCCATGCAATCTCCCAAGCACGATGACTCCATCTCTTCTCATAAGTATTATGACTCAAGTATTATAAGGTTTTTTGCATTTTCCATTTTCTGAGTGTCAGGAAATGAGCCTATAAGCTACTGACATATCTGTAATGTAGCTGTCTTTTTGGTACCTCTACCTGTTGTGAAAGGACGTGATTTTGCAAGAAACCCAGAAGACTGAGATATCAAGCAGATCCCACTTCCCTTTCAGACATGGCAGAAGCTTTGTGTTTAAATCCCCAAAGCTTCTGAAAATTCAAGTCTAAATCCCCCATGTTGCTGAATTAACCTACCTTGATCATTCCCTGTGTAGTATTTTTATTACATTCTTTGCTATGCCACACAGCCATAGGTATGCTTTAGCTGTCTGTCCTCTTTCATTGTGTCACTGTCTCACTGTTCATTTCATTCATAAAGATGAATGAGCAGCCTCCCAGGCCAGTGTGAAGTCAAGATTTCAGTACCTGGAGGTTGTATAGATGCAAACAGTTCTGAATCAATTGACTTCATCCTCACCTGTTCTTTGTGATTTGTCATAAGTCGCCACAGCTTTGTGTAACAGTAATGTGCTTTTATCCACTACAGACTCTTACCAGTGCCCTCACAGGAAGCATTTGCTTTTAGAAAACCATTCTAGGAATATATTGGTTTATCTGTCAATGCAGGGTTTATTTCTCTGTCAATTCACCTGGCTCAGGTCACAGCTTTTAATTTCTAGGATATTCACATTTTCAGAGCAGAAAAATAAATGCTGCTCAGTAACAGGCTGAATTACAAAGGTCTAAAGCTTCTCAAATTGATTAACTGCTCCTCAGCAGGTGATCGATGTACAGACACAGCCATCTAAAATTAGAGTGTATCCAGTGAAAAACAAGCAATGATCATAAGAGGAAGAAAACAGGCTGAAATATATTTAAAACATATTTAATTAATAGCATGAGCTCCTGCCTTAGTTAGTTGAGCACTTAAGGTCATGGCTAACTGTAAACACATGAAGTAGTGAGTTACTATCTCTGGTATGCAACTGGGGAGCAGAGCCTAGACCACAGCTTGTGTTTTACCTGTTTGTGAGAGAAAACAGAGCACCTCTGAGAGTTGCAACTCAGTTGCATCTCCAGGCAGTTCCTCCTTGAGAAACTGGGTTTACACTTAAATTAGATCCTTGGTTTCCAGCTCTCGGCTGAAAGCTCCCAGAAAGTAGACTTTGAGAAGAAGAAGAAAACAGCCTATTTCCTAGCAATTTGCTTCAGTCTCAGCAGTTTCATGGAATATTTGGTCTTGGGCAGCAGGGACTTCAGTGCCCATGAACTAATATTTTTAGCACCTGCATACCCATATTAAAAAACTTGTGTCTGTGCCTGCAGATCCCTACGGGACTCCAAAGCTCACTTCAAATGAGAACTGAGCTCATGACTGTGGCCTGTGTTTGCCTGCTGCTGCCTGTACAGAGGTGTTGGCTGAGGCTTCCCCTGTTCCTTCCCATTGCCTTGTGTGAGGAGGTTAAACAAAAACACAATAAAACTCTGGGCCAGGCATTTTTCACTGTAGCACAAAGAGACATTTTATTCATAGTAATTTTTTTATTTCTGTCATAAATCCTTCTTCCCTTTGAGCCTCTCAAGGAGATTAAAATTAAGGGCATCACCTCTGCCATTGAAACCTAGACCTTTGAGGCCAAGTGATGGTTTCACTGTTTCTGTAGGCTCCCTTACCCACCTCTTCTTTGATGTTTGATCCTTCTAGTACATAGACTGTCTTTACCTTTTCAATTTGTACGGTCGCTTGCATGTTGCAACCTTAGTTTGCAGCTACAAATAATAATACTCTTTTCTGTTTTCCTGGTACTTACTAGCACACAGTCTGTGCAGGACAAAGAAGAAGAGAGAACAGTAGAATGGACTCAGGAATAACAGCAGAAAGGCAACAACAATGCATAAAGTCTTATTAAATTTTGCTATTGTTTCTCAGAGCATGGCACAATCTGGTGCACTCCTTACTATGCCAGCTCTTGGGAGCTGGGGACTGTGTAAGGATTCTTTTTTCTTTTGGTTTTGATTTGTTTATTTTTATTCACTTTATTTGTTGATTGATTTATGTAAGGATTTTAATTTTTTTTGCCCAGCAAAGCTACATACCAATTTGCTTCTTAAAGACTTAAAACCAGAAGGTAAACAAACCTCAAACTGGATCATTTTTATTAAAATCTCAAGTAGGTTTTAGCCAGTTGTAGGATTTCGGCTGGGAGGGGGTCATTCTCAGATGCACTGGATTCCTCAGAATGAGGGACAGCAGGCTCACATCAGCAAAGGAAGAGGGCATTAATAAATTGCTTCCTCTCCATTCATGTTTATGAGATTTTAAGAAATGGGTAAAGTTTCTATCAGAACACTTGTTTCTGTAACTAATAATCTAGACTGACAGGTTCTTCTGGATGAATTTGAGTTCCTTTCCTTCACAGCATTCTCAAGCCCGAAAGAACAGTGTAAAAAGTAAATACAGAAAGTGTCAATGTGCTAAATGTCACAGCTCCTTGGGAGTGGTGATTACCCCTCATTGTGTGTCCTCATTGTGTCACGATGCCCAAACCATCCTGGGTGGGTGAAGGGCTTTCTCTCTCTTGTCACATGCATGTGCTTGTTTCAGACCACTGATTTGCCAAACCTGGTGCAAATCGAGGATGTAAGAAAATGCCAGGCAATTGAATACTGGGGCTTTCCATCCCCTTTGTTTGCCTTCATGGCCAAGGAAGGTGAACAGAATTACCCCAGTTATCCTTTGGGACCTCCTGAATGGTCATCTGTAGAGATTTTATAGTTTTGAATCAGAGCCATACCCTTCCCAGTTATCTCAGACTTATACTGTCTCATCCTGTCTCAAAATGGGCTTGTCTTCCCTCTCCACTTGCTTTTCCATTGCTACTCAGAGGAGGGGTAAGTGCTTTCCTGCGTACCAGGTTGTATTTGCACTGCAGCCCATGCATTTTTGCTCATCCCAAAATTCTCCCCTCTCTTTTGCTCCCAGGGTGGGATAGGTTGGCAGGAGAGGAATCAGGAGTTGTGTCCTTCGTCCTGGTGCCCTGACCTTGCTTCACACCCGTTCCCACTGCAGTGGTCTTCATTCCCTTAAATCTGGCACAAGAGTTTAGAGAAAGGCACTGTGGTGAGAACAGTGGCAGCAGAACAGGAGAGCCTTTGTATCCCATCTCATTCTCTCCCCTCCCTGATGATCCACATCTATATCTGCATCCATGTTCCCAGTTGTTTCTACTCTATCTTTCTGTCACATGTGCACTCTCTCCTGTGATATAGCTGCTGTCTGTATAGCAGTTGGTTTTTGTCCAAGCCTACAAAAGCAGCAAGCAGGGGCCCAAGTGAAAGGATTGCTTTTCCCATAACAACTTTTAGCGACTGTTGAGTCGTTCTGGCCTCTCAGCTTCCAGAGGGTCTTTTGTGGCTGAGGATGGAGGCTCCTGGGAAGCCTGTCCATGCTCTCGCTCTCATGCTCCAGCTGTACAAAGAGCCCTGCCTGGCTGCAGCGCTGCCCGGGTAGCCAAGGTGTCTGCTGTCAGGGATGCGACACCCTCCCAGCCAGGCCATCATTCCCAGGGGCCCTGGCGCATAGATATGAGCCGAAGGGCAAAGCTGCTTGGAAACCATCTCTTCTTGTTCTGCTGCCATCTGCTTGGGAAGGAGATTGACAGCTCAAGGGTGAAGGGCCATAGTCTGTGCTAATTGTCTGAGGCCCTTGCTCAAACATGGCTGGAGAAAGAGAGGGTCCCAACAGGCAAGGGAAGAATGGGAACTTTTGTGAGCCCCAACACAGTAAATGCCACCTTTGTGAAGATTTAGACTTGCTGAGGTCAGTTTTTAACAACTTGGGATGCTCCAGTCTTTTCCTCTTTCCTTTATCTCCAGTGCCTCCTCTTCCTCCTTTATTTCTGCTTCATCAACAAGCATTGTTTCAGTCAGGCTTGAATCCCCTTTCAGTGGCTTAGCCAAAGAAAAGACGTCCCACCCTCCTAAACAAGACTCTTTTGGGGGCTGCTATTTTTTTTCTTTTCCAGCTCCTTGTCTCACATGCTGTAAAGAATGCCTCAGTATTCTCAGCGGAATGGGAACATTTGCATATTAATTTAATTGTGTGTGTTCATGCAAAACTACTCAACTCACAGCAAACTAGCCACAGTTATTAAAATTAATTTGCAAAGGAAGAGAGCTATTGTTTTTCAAGACAAGTGTTGTCAAAGCTTATGTTTTGCTGTGTGCTAAAAACACCTTCCTAGTTGTTTCCTGCACAACTGGAGAAGCATAACAAGGTTCTTGGGAGAATTTGGTGTGCAGAGAAAGTTTTATGAAGGAAAGAACTGGGAGAAAATCCCAGCAGTTTCCAGTTGTTCCCAGAGCAGGATTTCCTCTCTGTGACTCAGATATCCCTGCTACTTTCTGAGAGGAACAAAACAGCCCCTACTGCCTTTAACAGCAGAGACAAACCCAGATCAACTCCAGTGGCACGGTTCCCCATAGAGATGCTTCTAGTGCTCTTTGGTATATTTCTATCTGCTTTGGGTATGCTTCTCTGAAAGAAACCTGTGTAAAGCTTTTTTGCTTTGGGTTGGTGTGTTTGCAAGCCCAAGCACTGTGCACACGCATGTGTCTATGTGTATACACATACATTTGAGACAGAATGTGGCTGGAAAGGCTGACTGTCTCCTTCCAGCTAGTGCAGCATTTTGTGATCTGCAGTAAGAAAACCTTGTCAAGCCCTCATGGTCTTTTCCACCGTAACTACACTGCTAGGTAGGAGGAACCTTGTGTATTGGATTATATACAATCTGTTCTATTTTTGCCTTCCCTTTCTTACGCTTTTCAAGATGTAAAGTGTACATATTATCAAGGTCTGTCATGATCAGCTAGAAGTCAATATATGTTGTTATTCAATATGTGCAAGACTAAATCCTAAAGGCTTTCTCATGTTTATACTTGTTGGTACTTTATAATTATAAATAATATTGCAGACATGGCTACCAGCACACAGATGTGCACACAAAGCAGCAGAAGGTTTTCTGGAAGTTTTGACAGTTCCATACATAATCCATGGATGTGACATGACCCGTGTCTGGTCTTAAAACGTATTATCAGAACTATCACTGGCACAATATCCAAAGTAATTTAGCTTCAGACCATGCACAGAAGCATAATACATAGGTGCTTTTGCCACATTGCTTTTGCAACATTTGCTCCTGTGTCACTGATAATAAAACTGTCAGAATGACCTTGGGGAGGTAATAACTGCTCATTGATTTGGATGTAAAACTTCCATAGTGTTTTTCTCACTGTGTGGTATTTGTTAAAGAAGAAATACAAAAATGAAACTTGCTTCCACAATCTCCTTTAAAAGACATAGACGTAGGGTTTATAGAGATGCAGTATGTTTATTAACTGCACAGTCCTCTGGAAACTCCCAGAGAATTTGAATTTCTTGGTCCTGGGAGAGAGGCACTCAAAAGCTACATACACAGAAAATCCTAGTTTCTGTAACAACCAGCCTGACAAAGTGCAGGGTGCTGAGCCAGTTTTGATGGAATTTTGTTTACTAGGGTAAGTTCATACAATCACAGAATTTTAGGGGTTGGAATGGACCTTACAGATCATCTGGTCCCAATCCTCCCTGTCATGGGCAGAGACACCTCCCCACTAGACCAGGTTGCTCAAGGCCTCATCCATCCTTGCTTTGAACACTTCTAGTGTTGAGGCATCCAATACCTCCATGAGCAACCTGTGCCAGTGTCTCACCACCCCCACTGGAAAAAACATTTTCCTAATATCTAGCCTAAATTTCTCCTCCTTCGCTTTGAATCCATTACCCCTTGTCCTATCACTGCAGTTCCTAACAAAGAATCTCTCTCTGGCTCCCTTGTAGCCCTTTCAGATACTGAAAAGTTGCTATGATGTCTCCACGCAGTCTTCTCTTCTCCAGGCTGAACAACCCTCTGTCCTCATGGCATGCTCCAGTCCTCTTATCAACGTCAT